>NC_134870.1:35194786-35494786 GCF_049852395.1 Peromyscus maniculatus bairdii | reverse complement strand
TCATAGTACCAGAAGATGCTGTCTAGATTACTAGAAGAGAAATATCAGTGGTCTTACCTAGTGCTCAACTCACATCCTGGGCTACCCAACTATCAGGCAAGAAGGACACATGGGTATAGTAGTGGCACAACTGTTATGGAGTAACTAACTGCTTTCTTATAGCATGTGAAGCTTGCTTAACAGGAGGGAATTTATGCCTGGTGCTACAATTCTGGTCCCAAAGCCCATGGCTGAGGAAGTAACAGGACCCAAGGTAGAATCTGCTTTTGTTATTTCAGCAAGTGGCCACATTGTCAAACTGGCTTCTAAATAGTTATGCTTATACCTACACACTCAAGCTGACTTCAACCTTGGTAATAGAAACTCCCTTTTGCAGTAGGCATACATAACTGGTCAAAGTGCCTAAAGGAAGAGTGTTTAGTCCTAAATGGAACATCATCACCAATTAGCTTCCTCCCTGATGAGGGTTGGGGCACAACACCAACGAGGAGGTGGAAAATTGTAAGAGCTGTAGGATGGGAAGGACTGCTCTGAAATGCTGTCTGTTGGGATATGCCATGGCCATCATAACCATGAACTCATAGCATCCGTGGTTGCCTGCACAAAAATCCAGCAGAGTTGGGCCAGGTTTTCTCTAGGATTCATCCTTATTAAGGAGCTATTGGCAATGGATGGTTCCTAAGGGAGAGATAATCACTATTCTTTGATGATCTAGCCGCTGGTAGGTCTCATGCTGTTGTCAGTGGTCCCATATCCATGCATATATTGGCAGCTCTAACTGGATTAGTGGGTTACCAGAAAAAGAAAAAGAAAGACATGAAGCTGCAAGAAGGGTGTGTTAGGCAGGATAGAAGGGGAGGGAGAAATAGAGAATGGATAAGATCACATTCCATTGCATACTGTATGAAATTCTCAAGAATAAAGGGAAATTACAGTTTTTTTTTGTTTTTTTTTGTTTGTTTTTTTTTTTTTTAAGAAGAAGAGAGTTCTTGAGAGTCCTGGCATTTGCAGCAGAAGTATAAACATGTATCAGCACTGAAAATGTTTATAACTGGGCTTTAGAACAAGGCAGAACATTTTGGTAGGTACCAATAGATACATCTGTATGTGTGTTGTACTGCATGCTGCAGCCTGTAAAGCTCATGAAATATCACAGGGGAAGAGATTCAGCAAACAAGCTTCCCTGGACAAACTGAAGTTATTTCTGAGCTATCATTTGTGCTCAGTATTCTGAGAAAGAAAAGGGAAATATATGTTCAGCTAAGGAATTAGTGTTTGTATAAGAAGGAGAGAGCAAGCCTGAAGTCTGGGGATTCTGACATATTGTCAGGAGGGGATCCTCATCTAGGAACGGAGCATGTGGATGTGAACCAGAGCAACACAATCAGAGAGGAGAGAAAGAGGAGTGTATTAGGAGCATTGGGGGTACTTAACAGGGCCCAGTAGCTTGTCATATACCATGTATACGTCAAATTTTCAAATCTGAATTACTAATAAAAAAGATAGTTCTAGCTAACAAAAGAGTTATTGTTTAAACTATGTCAACTTTCCCCAAATAACGATTAAGTTTGTCCATTCAAGGATGTTGAAAATTCACATTGGGTAAATCTTGTAATTGGCTATTGGGTGGAAGTAACCTGTCCTCTACACAGACATACTTGTCTTAGTGATCTACAAAACAGTAAAATTGGAAGAAAAAAAAGTAAGTAGACTAAGAGTGACTGGAAAGTCAAAATAAATAATATTGGTAACCGGGGCTAAGAAGGGTAGCACTTTCCCCATGACGAATACGACAACATACACGCATGATATTGTAAATTAGAATGACTGGAATCTTGTACTGTCCACTTGATGCACTTTAAAGATATGGATTATGTAAATTAATCTCAGAAAATAGCACATGTTAAGTATTAAATGCCTAATGAACTAAATCTAATAAAAGGCAAATGTATGAAAAAAATCCCTTACAAAAGAGTGGACCCTCTGAATTTTCACTATAAATGAGCCTCAAAATTTGAACAATAATGAAATAAGGTTGATATTTTGGAAGCATCTAATCATGATCATTTTTGCATTAAGTGTTCTCTCTCTCTCTCTCTCTCTCTCTCTCTCTCTCTCTCTCTCTCTCTCTCTCTCTCCTTCTTTCTCACTCTCTGTCTCTCTGTCTCTCTCTTCCCCACTCATTTACTAGCCACTGGTCTTACTTGTTTCAAACTAATAATAAAGACACCTCAGGCTTGTCTTTAACTTCTGGGCGCAAACCAGCCTCCCATGCATCTGGACTACGGTGTGTGTGAAAGTTAAAGGTTTCATTTGTTTCCATGAGGCATGAAGTTTAGACAGCAACCACTCTGCTAGTGGGACAACCAAACATCATGCCACCGTGGAACCCAAACTGTAGGGCAGGGCAGCAGCGGGTCTAAGAAAATTACCTTTGCAGCTTCTCTTCTAACCTTTGCTCTTGCTTTGTCTTCTTGAATACTATGAGAAAAGGGGGAAAAGAGACTATGAAGAAACAAATCCTATTCCCATAGCAAAGATCCACTATACTCATGGGCTTATGATTCAATGTTTTCACTTTTCTCGGGCAACCCCAAAGCCCTGCACATTAAGCTTGCAGTATTATCTATCTATCTATCTATCTGTCTATCTATCTATCTATCTATCTATCTATCTATCTATCTATCTATCTATCTATCTATCACCTATGAATTTGTTAGTTAATGAATTAGAATAGCTCTGTTTTCTCAAGGACATGATATGTAAGAGGAGACTTTCCCACCCAACTGTACCCTTCGTTCAGCATCTCCTCACCCACACTATACACCCTTTACTACCCTGGACACTGGCAACCATGTTCTGCTGCCTACTGTCATCTGGATTTTTTGAAGTTGCACATACAAGTGATTTCATGTATTACTTCTTTCTCTGTTTCCTGACTCGTCTACAGCTGTTTCCATCATAATAGTTACAATCTGAAAGCTCTCCATTTGTTTTTGCTGTTGATTGTCGATGTTTAAATGTGACCCTCAAAGCTGAGAAATACCTAGATGAGGAAAATGCATTTTTTTCTCTCCACTCAAAGACCCTCCCTCCAAATCTTCCCATGATAATTCCCATGCCCCAGAACCCCTATAAGCCCTGGGGCCCCTGCTGCACTCACAATAAAGCCTGACACATGGAGCATGTGTTGCCATGGACTTTCCCATCTGGGCCCCTGATTGGGTCATTCTCTCTGGTGCAGTATAGCACTCCATTCTTTCTGACCTTGCGATATCCATCACACAGCTTCTGTAAGATCCAGGAGGAAAATGGAGGGAATGAACACATGTTTTGTCAGAACACAAAAGTCACTAAAATGTGGATATTTATTTCTTAATGGAGATGGTTTCTTTAATTTTAGGGTAAGTAGTGGCTTACACTAGAGTATTTCTAAACTTTGAAAAAGCATAAACATTGCTAAGTAATAAAACTGGAAGGGAGGTGAGAATATTTAAATAGGGAGCTGAGGATATTTAAATATTTCCTGCTATTGATGAACTCTGTGTACGTGTGTGTGTGTGTGTGTGTGTGTGTGTGTGTGTGTGTGTATGTGTGTGTGTGTGTGTGTGTGTGAAGGTCTCAAGGCACACATCACCGAGGTCACAGGAAACATTCAGGAGTTGGCTCTTGCTTCAGTCCACCTTTCTAGGCATGGACTCTCCTCCCATCTTGCTATAGGAGTGCTGTGATTACAATGGACCGCATCCAGCTTTACTTTTTAAAATATAAGTTCCAATGATTGATCTCAAAGTGTCAAGTTTGTCACCCAGCACCTGTTCCTGTGAGTCATCTCTTTAGACCTACAGTGTGGGGTTTAAGCAAGACAAGCAATATGCAGATAGTTTCTGTATTATCTCAATGGTAGTGTAAGGTAAAGGATAGTCTAAATGTAGAAGACTTTTATCGTTGAAACAATAGGTGATGAGAAGACATGCAAGTCTCTGAAGATGACTATTGCAACATTTCAGACTTAAAAATCATGCTTTTTTGGCCTGAGAGAATCTAAGCAGGCAAAGGCAGTTGTCACCAAGTCTGATGACCCGAGTTCAATCCCCAGAACCCACGTGGCAGATGGAGAGAACCAACTCCTCCAAATCGTCCTCTGACCTCTACCCTCCACATGTGCTCCTGGGTAACCATGCACCCACACATGCACAGGAACATACATGCACACACACATACACACACACACACACACACACACACACACAAACACACAGGCACACACATAAAGTAAATGCTATTCTTTCAAGCCATGCTTTTATGAAATCAAGTTTTTAAATCTTAACTCGGATAGGAAGTTTCAAGAATCCATCACAAGAAGCATACATGGAGAGATTCCCTGGAAAGCGGTTTGTGTATAAACTAGGAGTAAAACTCAAATTCTTACATTCTAGTTTTCACTTTCCACTGTGTTTCTCTTGAAAGGAAGAATGTATCAGTTTCATATAACATTCATGTCAACTTCATTTCAGACTGAAGGATTATGACTTTCAGCTAGACCCTAGCAAATGTGCCCAGCACAGTGACAAGGTAGATCCCACTCACGGCATATGTTTCCGAGTCTTCAGACCCTCTTCTGTTTCTGGTTTCAGCTTCAGCCTTCTTTTCCTCAGCTTCTGCTTCACTGAATGAAAAAAAAAAAAGTAAAAAAGGGGATCCGCTGATTTTTGCACATTGATCATCTCTTCTTCCTTCTCAGCCTGGGGATGAAGAGTTTGCCCCTTTATCACTGTGTAATAACAAGAAGTAACAAAACTGCTTGCAATATTCAATGATCCTATAATGTCTTCAGAGTTTCCCCATCAAAAGAATGGTGGCAGTAGTAGGTCTGTAAACTTGCTTTCTATGAACCGTCTTTCTGTTTGTGGTGAGAAAAAGATTATCAGCATCCATCAAAGAAGTATCAACACTGGGATACCAGTGGCCTTGTACCCAGAGGCTGAAAAAGACCTTAGGAAAGCACACCGACACATCTGCTCTATTGTCAAGGAAGATGAGAGGTAGGCTGGCCTCAGCCACGCTCTCAAATCAGAGTGCACCAATGCCTTCTCCCACATTTTTGGTCTATCTCCTACATCATGTACTTTTGCTTTTATTTACACTTAAATATATTGCTCATGCATGGCTGCTTTATCTAAAATACAAAAGTTAGACAGATGGATATAGCCCAATGATTATATATATTACATATATGTGTGTGTGAGCATATGTATATATATATATATGCATACATACATATATATCTCCATACATTGATAAACTAAAATAATGCAAATGGCTTCATGAAACAAAATTATATTGTATCTACAGGTAATTGGTGGCATTTAAAATATATATGATTATTAATGAAAACAAAAATAAATTTTTTATATTATAAATATAATCAAGTACTTAATTTGAGTTCAGTGAAATAATATGAGCAGTATTCTAAATTGTGAAAGAGAGATAGTAGCTCTAAGTTGCTAAGAAATTTCACAGCATGTAAAATACCACTTAAGGTCATTTCATAGGTGTTTGTGGTTGTGTATGGTATGTTTACTTGTGGGCAACTTAACTCAGTTAAATCATAGTGTTGGAACTTAACCCTCTAGATGCTTAGATGGGTCGCATATGAAACCTCCAATATTTATACAGGATCATTTTGTAACATGGCTCCAGATTAAGAAACAGAAAATAAGGCATCTCAAAGCAAGTAACTGGAAGCATTTACCCCTAGCTCTATATTATTAACATTCTCCATGTACCTTACTCAACTGCCTTGCTTATTTTGAGTCAGTTTCCCATGAATGAAACAAGCTGGTCCTAGTAGGCCATATGTAAGGGTCTTCTTTCTTTGACACCTCAAAACTCCATACTCACAAGAAAGCTTGGCACATGGAACACAAGTTGCCATGTGTTTTTCCATCCAGACCTTGAATAGGGTCATTTTCTCTGGTACAGAAAAGTGTTCTGTTCTTTGCACGATCCCGGAATTCACTGCAGCGTTTCTGAACAAGGAAAATTAGATATTTAAGGTGCGGGACTATGCTCTACATCTGTATTTCTCAGCATGGTGTATAAATGTTACTTGACAAGAAGAATCAAAGAGGAAAACAAAGAATTTAAAGATTTTGGCCATTAGAAAAGTTGTAAGTCTATCCTTGTAATGTTGACATGCAGCAAGTGTGTTCACAGTCATACATACTTAACAAGTATATTCATAGTTATAAGTATGAATATGCCTTAGTTTCCATTTCTAGACAACTGGGAAGAATTAGTAATTGCCATATACAAACTTAAGGTCTGAAGTAAGTATATGCTAATACAAAAAAAAGAATGATGCATAAAAGTTCCAAGAACTTTTGATTGAGCTCTATTTTGAGGATATTTTCAGGAAAATCATAAGGAAAAATTTTTCCAAATTTTAAAAAAATTATCATTGTCATAGTTATAGAGGCAATGACTAGCATATTTTCTTGAGACAATCTAACATTTCAATGAATGTGGCAGTTAAGAATTAGTTGGGTAGTGATAGGAAGTATTTGAAAGAGCTGAAAAAGGTTACCTTGAAAACCAGTTATAACACACACACATTGAGGGGGAATTTAGGCTTTATTCTTATGAAATGAGACCATGATAAATATTTATAATAAAGCATAACATAATTAAGTCTTTGTTTTAGAAACACTAACAACCAGGTCTGTGGAGAATATGAGTGAATAGAGATGAAAGTTAAATAAATTAATTAGATTATTAAATGGGAAGGAAGGAGTAAGGGAAGGAGGAAGGTAGGGAGAGATCACAAATGAAAAAAATCAAAGAATAGTTCAACACATTGACAGTGCGTTCAGAAGTAGCGTGCTTGTACACATCTTCACACACAGAAGTCCCAGCTAGCTTGGCTCACTAATCCTCACCTCAATTTCCAGTTTAGCTTTAGCCCTTTCTTCGCCATCTCTCTGTTTTTTCTCTGCTTTACTTTTTTCTTCAGAAAATTGTCTCATGCTGGAGAAAAATAAATAAATAAAGAGAAAAGGTTTTGAATCTTCGTGTTGCACAATATTCACTAGACATAGACTGAGCAATGGAGTTTTTAAGGTACCTCATATTTCCAAAAAGGCCTTTTCATTTTGCATGCATATATATCTACATGTGCACACAAGTACATGCTTATGTGCATAAACATTTTTCTTTCTCTCTCTCTCTCTTTTTTTTTTTTTTTGGTTTTTTCGAGACAGGTTTTCTCTGTGTAGCTTTGCACCTTTCCTGGAACTCACTTGGTAGCCCAGGCTGGCCTCAAACTCACAGAGATCCGCCTGGCTCTGCCTCCCGAGTGCTGGGATTAAAGGCATGCGCCACCGCCTCCCGGCCATTTTTCTTTCTCTTAAACCTCCCCATTTTAAATTGTGCTTTTTAAAGGAGATATTCCAGGCTCTAAATAGAAATAAGCTTTATATCTGTGTTTTTATTGTTGAATTTTATTTTGCTGAATTGGTTTCATTCTGTTTTGAAGTATGTAAATGTATGTACACAGACCCATGTGTTGCTTCACTGGTAGACTTAAGCTTATGGGCAGCAGGGTCTTCATTCATGTACACTTTTATTCACTCACTCATCATTCAGTTAGTACCTACTTTGGGGACAACAATGCCCTCAGCCTGGGAAAACACTAGAAAAACAACACCAACCTATCCATTGTTCTCTTAGAATTTATAGCCTTGGAGAGAAGTAATAGTCAACTAATAATTTTAGAAATAACTATGTAATTGCTGATTGTGATGATGGTTATGAAAGACCATAACTAAGGATTGTGAAGACTGATTTTCTACTAGGAAGCAAAAAGCTTTATCTAAGGGAGACAGTCTTAATGCAGTCTACAACTTAATTCATTAAGACAACATGTAAAAAAGAGGTCATCGAACTCAGCTCAATGTGGTTGCTCACCCTGGTAAGTCCAATATTTTAGAGGCTATGGCCAAAGGTTTGTCATGAGTCTGAGAATAGTCTGGGCTAGAAAATGAGTTCCAGCCTAACCTGGGTTACAGACTTCTCTCAAAAAAGTAAACAAACAGCAAAACATGAGTTTTTAACTCATAACTTTGTTCATAAGTTCATAATTCAGAGGAGCTGAAAGTATAATGAGGCCTGTATAAGTTGTATTGTGGGTTAGGTCTTTGTCTGTGACTTATATTCTCAGATGATAACATGAGTGTAAAGAATTTTTTTAAATGCCCTATCAGTCCTGACACACTGACTTTAATTACTGATTATAAAATCTTTCCCCATTCTGTACTATGACTAGTTCACTAAAAGGTCACAAAGGCACAGGACTCACAGGTGTTACCGAGGATGTCCACCTGCTTTCCAACTGGACAATGGAATTAGTTTACTCAGACACACCGACATATAACATTTGACAGATGGGTTTATGGTTTTAAGAAGATGTAAATCTGTTCAAATACATCACAGTGGCAAAAAGCCTGACCCAGGACTGCTGTCACCCATCCATCACTGTGCATCTCCACCTTCTCAGTGAACTGAAGAGTAGCTGATTTATACTCACAAAACATCAGCGCACAGAGCACACTTGTTCCCGTGCATCTTGCCATCAGGGCCACGGATTGGGTCACTCTCCCGGGTACAAAAGAGTCTTCCACTTCTCACTTGGTTTTCAAATTCCTTACAAAGTTCCTTTGGGGGTTGGGGGGAAACAAACAATCGTATTTGTCATTTTCTGGTCTTCAATCTTGGCATTTTGAATAATAGATTTGTAATCACAGAATGACAATTCTGGGAATGTTGATTAACATAACACTATCTAAATGAGAATTATCTAAAAGTGAATTATTTTAGCAAGTTAACTGATATTTGTAGCATCTGTGTGGTGCACTTTTTTTTTAAAAGGAAAAAGGGTGTGGAAACAGTAAGGCTTAGCATGCATTTCCTAAAACTAAAAGCAGTTCTTATTTTTTCAAATATTCATGGAAATAAAAAGGTCTTTCATGATATTCTCACACAAGCCCAACAGAATGAGAATATTGAACTTTTGAAAATAGTTGTTTTAATGTATTTTCATAGTCAAGACCAATTTAACCTCATCTGCAGAGAGACAGAAGCAAGGTGGTATCTGGCCATCATGTGTACATTGCTTCAATTAACCATATCCATTTCTGTCTCTGTAGGTGATAAAATCTAAGAGAGTGAATGGAACCCCTTTACCCTGACCTATGTGAACTATACTTACCTAGAAATTCTAAAAAATAACTGATACTCTCAAAAAAGTACAAGAGATTTGTTGCCGGGCTTCTTGATAATTTGGTTCTGGACTTTCAGAATTCTATTTGGTAAAGATAACACACACACACACACACACAACACACACACACACAAGCACATGTGCACACACACACCCACTACTAGGCTTGAGAGCCTCTATATGAGCTAGTATATATTGTTTTACTGTAGCCTAATCTATAAAAACAGTAACTAACTATGCCACCTTAATCTTTCTTATTGTAATTGTAATTCTTGCTTGATAACTGTTTTGTTATATATAATTTTACTATGTTAAAGCTAAAACTTTCCTTTTCAGTTAAACAGAAAAGCAGAAATGGTGTGGGATAATGCTTTTGTACACTGGTTTAATAAAATGCTGATTGGTCAGTAGCCAGGCAGGAAGTATAGACGGGATAAGCAGACAAAGAGAATTCTGGAAAGAGGAAGGCTGAGTCAGGAGATGCCAGCCCACCCTCCAGGGAGCAGCATGTAATGGCACACAGGTAAAGCCACAGAAAAGATGGTGACATATAGATGAACAGAAATGGGCTGAGTTTAAGTGCAAGAGCTAGTCAGTAGTAAGCCTGAGCTAATGGCCGAACAGTTATAATTAATATAAACTCTGTGTGTTTACTTGGGTCTGAGTGGCTGCAGACTGGATGGGACACAGGAAAACTTCCAGCTACACTTTCCACCTCAGTGAAGACAGTGTAAGCAGCAGACAGGGCTGCTGAGCAAGGGTAAGGTGACATTGGCAAGTGTGCTGTGGATCTAACTCAGTAAGTGACTCTAGGAAAGTCATAGTGCCTTTGGAACCTTGGTGTTCCCACCTATACAATAAGATTTTTCTAGCTAAATATTTTGATTTGTATTTGAAGTTCAAATTTCTTCCTGAAGATGCTTTTTTTAAATCCTTTCTGCACTATAAGAAGATACTCATTTTGAAAGGAGAGATGAGGATGCCCTACACTTTCTGGGTAATAAACTTGGAATAAGATTCAAAAAGCAGCCACCTGATCACCATAACACGGTCATATAAATCAGTGCTCCATGATTTCCATAACAGCAACAATGATAATTTCAGTTTATAACTTATGATTCATTCAAGAAGGCTCTGAAGAAGCACTTTTGTGAGCAACCCACTGACAGGTTAATTACAGGGCACACATTGAGCCATCATTGAAAAGCAGTCCTGCTCAGCCCAGTGGTGCCTAATGACCCTGGCCACCAAGAGGAAGAGGCTAGGATGCTCAGGGCTTGCTGGAAAACAGCCCTGTTTACATATAATAGATGGGAAGCATGACAGGCTAGCCCAGAGTTTCAGGATGAGGTACACAAACCCTACAAAAGGCATTGTATTCCATCTTTGGCTAATGTTGAATGGTCTGTGGAGGGTTCTGAGTATCAGTGGTGAGAACATGACACAACCAGAAGGTAAGATTGAGGTCTTTAACCAATGTCCTTATTCTTCTGACAACAAAATTGGGGCCCAGAAAGGAGGTGCTTTGCTTATTCTCAATGCCCACAGCATGGCAGGATGAAACCAAAATCCAGGTGTCTCCTCTTTCTAACAAAAGGACAGTCATTCAGCTAAGTCACTGCTATCCTTCCCACTGAAATAGGGGTTTAATAACCCTGGTGATTTAAGAAGCCAAGGCTGAATTTATAACATCAAACAAATGGGACAAAATGTGATTTTAAGAGTATTTTTTAAATTACTGTCTCAATATTTGAGGTCTTTATTTAAGCAGAGCAAGTCCTTTATCAAGAAGGGTCTTACTGAAAAATGGCCACAAAGAAAAGTGAATAGCTCCATTTCTTTCAACAGAATTTTAGAGTAAGCACCATTAAATATATTGCCTAAGAAACTTAACTCTTTAGAAATTTTCCTATCCAATTTATGCTGTGCTTGAAGTTTAAAAAAATGTATTCAAAGCAAAATGGTTGTACCGAGAGAAAGAAAGAGAGAGAGAGAGAGAGAGAGAGAGAGAGAGAGAGAGAGAGAGAGAGAGAGAGATGATACAAATGGACAGAATGACCAAACACAAAGTATACTGGTACATATGGAGGAAAATGCCACCATGCAATCAATTTTTTTGTATGCTAACCTGAAAAAATTAATAAACGGAAAAGAGATCAACATAATTTTGTGTGTATAAGATTTCTTTTTCTTTCTTTTGTGAGGGGAAAAAGATAAAAGAAAGACTGATAAGTGTTGAACTTTAGATGAGAAGAGCTGGTTTCAAATGACCCTATTGATAACTATACTAAGAAAAGTGTATTTGGCCGGGCGGTGGTGGCGCACGCCTTTAATCCCAGCACTCAGGAGGCAGAGCCAGGCAGATCTCTGTGAGTTTGAGACCAGCCTGGGCTACCAAGTGAGTTCCAGGAAAGACACAAACCTACACAGAGAAACCCTGTCTCAAAAAAACTAAAAAAAAAAAAAAAAAAAAAAAGAAAGAAAGAAAGAAAGAAAAGTGTATGTGAGGAATTTTAATTAATATGAAATATTATAAGACAATGGCATTATTGTGTTCCTTCAAAGGTACAAATCCAATTTTGTCCACAAGTACAGGCCCACATGCTACACTGTAGCAGTAAACCATTTACCTTCTCAGCATCTCTCCGAATTCTACTTTCTCTCTCACGCGTGGCATTTTCTTGAGCTTCTTTTAAACTGTCAAGGGAACAGAATCTGTTTATGGTCCAGTCATCTTCTCACTGTCCACCCTGTTCTAAGCACTAGGGGCTTCCACGTCCTTTACTATAACCTGTTGAAACCGATCCACTCACAGGAGGCAAACACTTCCCTGTCCTGGATGCTGGCGACCAAGACATTGCCAAAGATAAGGAAGGGTGTGAAGCTGACTCATGGCAAGTCAATTAGAAGCTTTGTTCTGTAGAGCCAAATGGGTGTGCCACCCTGAGTGACAAACAGAAGATTGCCAGGAAAATTCCCTCTAACAGGCAGAACCAAGAGCCTTGAAACAATGCTATGACAAGGGTGAAACCAAGCTGAGCCTTTCAGGTATTGCCATACCACACCCTCCTGTGCAACGTTCTAAACCAGATATTGGTTTGCCTTCATGTCAAAGCAGGGTTATTGCTAAAAGCTAAACTTGAATTGAGCTTTTTGGACCTCATCTGTGACCCATTAGTAGACTCATTCTGCTGTCCCAGGCCCATGCTGTAGGAAATCAGTTTAGAAAAGGCAGATTCTCCTTTTCTGTTAGGATAGAAAATGACGAATAAATGGAGCAAAAAAGCTACAGAATTTGGGGCAGTTTGAACACTGAAGACTCGTGCCTCCTAGGTAAGCAAGTTTCAGGCACCCAGGGAAAAATTAAGCCAATAGATCTTGTTTTATATGGATTTACCTTCTACATTAAGAATAAGTCCAGACATCATATTATCTTCATCAATCCTCATTATTATTGATACCACTTTATGATACTATTTTAAATTAGGTGTCATTACTCAGGGAGGGTCCCTATATGAGTCCAAAGAAATCCTACATGTCAAATGACCAATTTTGATTATCCAGTGCTTAAGTGCTTTCCAAGTCAGTCTTTTTTATTTTCAAAAAAAAAAAAATCAGTGTATAAGGCATTAGATATCATTAAAGCACATTTAAACAAAGTATGTAGGGAGTATCAATTCTCGCTCCTCTTTATTTGCTCCAACCTTGCCGCCAAGTCTTAAAGTATTATATTATAAAACACTGTGTTTTTTAAAGGAATTATACATTTTAAAATGAAGTTTCAAATTTTTCTTTTAGGAAGATTGCAGTAAAATGAAGAAAAAGACAAGAAGCCCATCTTGGAGCTAGACCTATCTCACTTAAAAAGACAAAAGATCACATGCAACATGAAGAGGACTTTATCACTCTGGGGCTCCCAGAGAAGGAAATAAGGGCATCCTCATAAGTCCACCTGGGGAGGCTACTTACAAGAGCTCAGCACACATGGCACACCTATTGCCATGGGTCCTCCCATCAGGACCACGGACTGGATCATTTTCCCTCGTACATCCGAGTCTTCCATCTTGCACATAAGCCCGAAAATCACTGCACACATCCTAAGGAAGAGGGAAGGGAGATGGCGCATAGAGGTGTAATTGGGTGCTTGCAATTCCACTTTCAGAAAATGCTGGTCACATAGAAACAGCTTTGGGTGTCTGTGTAACTCACGTGTAAGTCCAGAACTGTTCGCTTACACATTCGCTTATTAGAAAAACAGTGAGAGTTATGCTAGAACCCAAGTGGATCACTGTCCTCACTCTCAACCTGTTCACAGTGTCCTAGGTGATGTAGACAAAGAGGTCCTTAAAAACAACATATACTGAAAGACTTGATGGAGGCTGGTAACTTCAGGGATGAAAGTATCAAACTATTAAAATAAGGATAGGTATTGAACTAGAAAATTAAGTGTGAAATGTATGGTACTTTTCATCTTCCCCTAACATCAAAAACTCACGGAATCTTAGCTAGAAAATATTTATTTAGTCTAAATCTCATTTCTGTAAGGATTCCTGACAGTGAGAGCCCAAGCTGAGGTTTCTACCAAAGTAAACTGGCCACTCTGGTTCTAAATAACTGTATGGTTGTGTATGTGTGTGTGAGGGTGTGTGTGTGTGATCACAACATGAGGAAGTGTGTTCAAGGGTCGCCGCATCAGGAAGGTTGAGAACCGTAGCTTCACATTGAAGCCAGTGTTCCCCACACTGGCACTTGTCCTTACCTTCTCTAAAGTGCTGCTGCCACATTCACCTTCACTTTTTATGTCAACTTGGTTCTTGCTTTTCCTGGAATCAAAAAGTGCATTGACACAGGAATCCACATGATAGAAGTGCCCATCCTGTGCACCTTCTCGTTGTATTCTAATTACTCTATAGCTGAAAACCGTGTCGTATTTTATTCTTTATTTAGCTTGCAGAGTCAGAGCCCCTGTTTATAACTTTAAAACATAATAAGGAAATGGAGTCATGTTGGACGGCTACATTTCAGGCTTATAGTAGATGGTTGGTACCTCTCCAAGAACTTTGTTGTTTGTGGTTGCCATTGTTAATTTTTATAAAACGTTCAATTTTAATTTATCTTTTTTTTCATTTTAGGACTCTTGTGCTACCTTATATTTTATTTTTCATGGAATGTACGTAAAGTCTTATGACTAACTTTGCTCAAACTAGTAGAACTTTAAAGAATATCAAAAACAGAAGCATAAGTGTAAAATAATTTCTACTTTCTATAGAAGAAGTTTATAATTCAGCATGTGTGTAACAGTTAAAAAAAAGCTTAGAACAAAATTAAAAATGGAAGGATAGTAGGAAAAACAGATATTTTCAAGGTATGAAGGCTGATAGAAAGTATTCAAAGTAACCTGGAATATTATGTGAAGTCTTCTAGAAGTCAGAGCAAGAAGCAATACAATGAGTCATATGGTATTCTGGGAGAAAATATCACATGGATCAGAGATTTAAAAATTTAAGCTAGGAACTCTCAAGATATAGTAAGAATTAAATGTTCAGTATGTTTAAAGTAGTATCATAAGATGCATGCCTTATGAAAAAGTGGAATGTTCTTTATTTGCCTAATTAGCTTTTCTATTTTAAAATTATATTGCTTTATTTGTCAATTTATTTATTATTTAGTGTGAGAGGCAGGGTGTGGGTGTTCTTGCTACATCATGCAAGTGGAAGCCAGAGTATAACCTGTTAGAGTTAATTCTCTCTTCTGCCATGTGTGTCTCAGGGATGGAATGTAGGTTGTCATGCTTGGTGACCACCTGCACTGGCCCTGGGTTTTGTATTTCTGTATATTCACTCTTGGTGACTGCTGAGAGCAGTCTGCAAATACAATCATGAATAGATCAGAAGGCCTAACTGCAGTTTTGTTTTGCTGAGAGCTTTATAAGAAGGAACAAAACACTCAGAATCTCAAAGAGTAACTATTGCCCTGCTAGCCTTCTTGAACATTGGTTATTGTGTTTCCAGAAACAAAAGAGCAGTTCATTCAAGTCTGAGGTCATAAACAAAGGCTGCAAAGCAGGTGTGCATCTTATTGGTAAAGAAAATTAATAACCATAACAAGCACTGAGGGTGGAGGAAGAACACAGGGGATAATGTAGGCCAGTAAGATATGATATCTATTTGGCAAAAAGTTCAATATTCAAACTTCCAATTACATACTATATGATATTTTAATTTCTTGATTATTTAAATGTCATTTGATGATGATGACACTCTACACATAAAAGAATATAATCAGAGAATAACAGACTGATAGATGAGGGAAGATAGATATGCATAGCATATATATGTGTAGCATCTATATATGTGTATGCATTTGTATCTGCATGTCCTGTTTACTTCACAGAGACTGTGGTAATTGCCAAAACAACTGTACTCTGTAAGATATAAAATGTTTTACTATGCACATTTCCCTGAAAGAGTAGGAAAAGATGCTGTGCAAACAGTCTATTGGAGATTAATTTATAGCAAATGAATTACAAATAATACAGAGGAGAACATGTCATGCAACTTCACAGACATCATGTCTTTTTCATAGATTACTCACTCATTCTGGGCACACAGCTCACATCTGTTGCGGTATGTTTTCCCATCTGTGCCACAAACTGCAGAAGCATCAGAGGTACAGGCAAAATCTCCATCTTTTCTTCCTTGCTTGAATTCTTCACAATTCAACTGCAAGAGACACAAGAATGTCAAAAAGTCAGAATACTCCTTAGACACATAAATAGATTAGTATGTTAAACCCAGAATGTAACTCACTGCAGAAAAGATAAATATAGAGATCAGCCAGCTAATAAAATTGTGGACAATGAACTGTAGTGTGAAGGCAGATATAGGATTAGATTTGAAAAGAAAAGATTTGAATATGGTTTCAGCCACCTGCTGTCTGAGTGAGATAGGCCAAGCCCTCATTAATGAAATTGAGCACACTGTGTCGTAGCCAAATTCTGCCTGTAGCCTCCATAGAGTAATAATGAGCCTCAGCAGATAATGGACATAGAAACCCTCTGAAATTACAAACTAGAGAAAATGTTCCATTATGATACATTAGGATAGTGATTAAGCCAGCTTCCCAGCTTCCCAATTCTACTGCTACCACTGTGTGATCTCTGCAGGTAATTTAACTGGTCTGTACCGATGTGTTCTCATTTACAAAATGGGTATAATTTTACCAACTGTTGATGCCACCGCGATATTTAAGTTTTTAATGTAGGCACCGTAATTAGAATGCTCTGAATGCAAAATGGTTTGTGATCTTGTTGTTATTTAAAATGCTTTGTCTAGGGCTGGAGAGATGGCTCAGAGGTTAAGAGTACTGGCTGTTCTTCCAGAAGTCCTGAGTTCAATTCTCAGCAACCACATGGTGGCTCACAGCCATCTGTAATTAGGTCTGGTGCCCTCTTCTGGCCTGCAGTCATACATGCTGCATACATAATAAATAAATAAATCTTTAAAATAAAATAAAATAAAATAAAATAAAATGCTTTGTCTACTCACAACCACGGAAAGAGGACTAAACATCCTTCCAGGATGATGACAGAAATCTCCAGGTCACTGCTGTAATAGCATGGCATATGCTTACAGACAAACCAGTATGGTGAGAAAACTACTGAAGACAAGTCTTCCAACTTCTGATCTGCTTCCCACTCACTTTACCTCTTGGAACCTCACTTTCTTCATGTGAAAAATGGGAATACACACCCAGCCCACATTCTACATTTATGGTAAGGATCAAAGAAATAATTATGAAACATGATTTGGAAAGAACTATTGTGAAATAAGCTAACACAAAATATGCAGTGTAATTCGAGTTTAACTTCCATCTAAAACCAAATCCATTTAACTGTCAGTATCACATTGAAAATCAAATTTTGCTGCCATTAAAGTATTTCAGTACTGTATATGGAACATATGATGTATGCCAGTGATGATTTACATAGTGCAGATGTAAAAAAGTAGAATGTATGTAATAATAGTGAATTTATCAGTTAGAGGGTCAGATTGGAGCATTCTGGAGGGAAAAAGTTTAAAGAGGTAAGAAAAACTACAGCATGATCCCACCAGCTGTACCATGCTGTTTCACAATAGTTACAGAATGGAAATAAAGTCACATATATGTCATTTCAATCATTTATTTTCTCATTTGTACTAGAAAATTCATTACATATTTGTAAGACTTTGGGTAGTTTATTGTTTTGTGAGATTGCATTGTAAGCCGAGTTAGAATACTGTTCTGAGGAGTTTATAGGAACAGGAAAATCACAACATTATCAACAACAGTTTTATGTCATGGTAAGTGCTACAAAAATAAGCCAAAGACAGTAACACATCTACCATACACTCCACTAAAATGTCATTGTTCCAGAAACATCTTTCCAAAAGGATTGTTTCTGTGGCGAAACGACATTAGTGAGAAGGAGCCAACCCTTAGAGAGTTGCGGGGAGAGCAGGAAAGGGCAAAGATTTGTGGGAGCTGGATGACTGTGCTGTTCAAGCAGAGAAGAAAGCGGTTGTAACAGAAGGAAAAGACAGGTGAGCTGCTGACTTTCTTTAAGATGTCATTTGTAGAAGATGTAGAAACATCCATAAGAAATTGTGGATCAAAGTGACTTGACATGGGACCATTGTGGCCATGGCCCTTCCTCAGAAAAAGCAAGGGCAGCATACTAGGTCACAGGTGTCGGCTGGGGATGACAGGGTGAATCAAAAGGCCAGCTGGGAGGTGAGAGAACAGGTGCAGGCATTTGTTACTCCACTTCCTCGCCCTCTAGACTCCAAGGGTGGTGAATCACGACCTACAGAAAACACCTCTTCTTAATGCTGACAATCACTGAGTGCTCACAGATGGATCCTGACCAGGAAGAAAGGCAGAAAACTGGGCCAGGTTCCAGAACTTTCAGCTTTTGCTCTTATTCCTTGCCCTAACAATCCATTCACCAAAAGCTTGATCAACTGTATAATATTCATGTAAAAATAATCATGGCTATATTTTGATATATGTTGAATTTGTAGATTTTTTTAAAAATTAGTATCTTGAAAATACTGACTTTTCCAAATAATGAAGAGAATGGATTATTTCACCTTCAAACTTCATAGCAATACATCATTTAATGATGGGAGCATGTACTGAGAATTACATTGCTTAAGTGATTTTTATCATTGTAAAAACATCAGAGATATAATCACAAAAACTTATATAGTATGGTCTACTACTCACCTCGATTAAACTATACAACACATACACATGCATACGCACCTATGAGCACACACACACACACACACACACACACACACACACACACACACACACACCTCTACTGATTCCAGGACCATTATGAGCAGAACAACAGAAGATTAAATCAAACCAATAAGATGATGTAATCAAGAGACACAGGAATGTATGACTCTGGCTTGTATCACATGCCACTCTTTTAAACTAAATTGTTTTTGTAAGTAGAAGTACCTCTAAAATAATTAGGAAAATTGAAGCATATTAAGTATGTAAACTAGCAACATTTACCTAACACCTGTTGTGAAGTCCACACACTTGCACACAGTACAGCTTTACATGACTGACAGTGCAGTAGGTTTGTTTAGGCCAGTATCACTACAGACATACGAATATAACATTGAGCTGCAATGCTGGGAGGCCTATGAGGTCCCTAGACAGCTCTTTCTGATCTTGTAGATCCTCATAGTTCCTGAACATATGGCACATGACTGTTAAATCCTTCATTACTCTTTACAATGTTTTGTAGTGTGAGCCACACACTTATTATTATGCATTTTATGTTCTGAGTAATTAAACGAATCATTTAATTCTTGAATTATTCATTGCTAGTGCATAGAACTACAGTTGGCTTCTACAACTGAGCTTATGCACTGAAACAATTCTGTACACATTTGCCAGCTCTAATGGTTTTTCTTTTGTGTGAACTTAGTAATTTACACGCATATATATCATATCACCATTCTGCAATTGTAGATATGTTGTTTACAAGAACTGTGTGTTTATTTAGATAAATATGTCTAACAATGACTAGAAGCTCCAGTTCAATGTTGACTAAAAAAAAGAATAAACTACTATTTTCTCTCATTAATTTTCAGGACAAACTGTTTATGCTCTGATCTCTAAACATGATGGCAGCTGTTTTCGATAGTTGTTCTCCATCAGGAAACCTTTATATACACACAGTTATTATCTAAGCTACTAGATTTTACCAACCCCCTTTCAGCATCTTTTACATGGTTTTTCCCTCTGCTCTTTTTTAGTTTGTTTGTTTTTGTCTGGCATTCTTATTACACAGCTCTTGTTCCAGAAAAACTGCAAGTCTTTTCATTTTCTAAGCAGCTTTCTCCCTGTGTGTTCACTAATTTTATTTCTTTATAATTCAATAATGAATCTGCTTTTATAATGAAATAAATTGTATTAATAATACATATAGTATATGTTATATATAATATACTGCATATTAAATGTTATATATGATATAATATACAATATAATAAATCTGCTTTCATATTTTTCAGGTAAGTCTAAGAATATTAACATTTCTGTTTTTAAAAATAATTTGTCTTTCTTCTTATTCTTTCCTTTAAAGTTACAACATGATTGATTCAATATTTTGTGTGCATTTTAAATAACTACTCCAAATATTTTTTTGTCAAATTGAACAACTGTATACACTCAGAGACATTTTATATTGATATTTCTCCTATATATTAAACTTATATTCTTCATTTTAAAACTGTGCACAGTATAGAATATACTACAGAGACACAATTCTTAGTTCTCCTCAAAGTTTACTTTTGTTCTACTTCTTTATACTTTGATTATATTAAATATCTGAAATTTTCCTTCACATGATTTGTGGTAGCTGATATGTCTGCTAAGAAAATACAGGTAGCTGTTATTTGCAAGTCTAGCTTCCTTTTTTTAAAAAAATCCCTTATGATTTGGAGCTTAATGGTCAGCCATTGAGTTGACATAGTATATGGTTGAATAATCTCTGCCTAAAAAGACTGCTACCTTCTGCAGAGGGAGCTTTGGGTAAGGGGTCAGCATTACATTGCATTTTCATATGTGTGCCTTGTCTTCTGAGATCTTACATTAATTTAGGGTTCACTGGGGGGTGAAGTATTGGGATCTTCTCTAGACTGAGGCACTTCTTCACCCAAGCAGGACTGTAACTCCAGGTACATCCTCTTTGCTCCTGGAGGAGATCACCACATCCACCAAAACATGTCTGAGTGGTGCAGTTCCATGATATTCCCTTTTAACAGTGCTCTGCAGCTGCCAATGCCAGGAGTAGCCTGGCATAGAGCCTCAGTAGTAACTGGTAAGGAAAAGAGATGGTCTATTGCTAAGTCAAAAGAATCCCCCTTCCCACTTATCAAAGTGCAGCAGTCTCCAGAACAACGGCATAGACAGTAGATAATTTTCAGAGCACTAAAGAGATGTTTGATTAAATTTTTCTAGCCTGGTGGGGCGGTGGTGGAGCACGCCTTTAATCCCAGCACTCGGGAGGCAGAGGCAGGTGGATCTCTGTGAGTTCGAGGCCAGCCTGGACTACCAAGTGAGTCCCAGGAAAGGTGCAAAGCTACACAGAGAAACCCTGTCTCAAAAAAAACCAAAAAATTTTTTTTCTAGCTTATATCTCATTTGGAAGAAAATTTCTGGTTTCTACATAGCCTGAAGTCTTACCATGTAGGATATTTTTAAGTATTGATTCCAAATTTGATAATAATTAAAAACAAAAATATATAGCTCCTTTGCCTTATATACAAAATTGCAAAATCTATTAAAGTATTACTATCTAAAAGTACATAAAAATTTATTCTGATTAACTATGATATAGCTTAAAACAATAGTCTCACAACAAGAAATCTTGTGATTATTATATTAAAATCTTGTGATTATTATATTAAAATCTAAAATTAATTTAACAATTATGGAAAAGTCATTTGATAATGACCAACGCACATATTCAGCAGATAAAATCAATATAGCTTTCTGAAAGTTGATAAAATTCATACTAACCCCCCCGCCTCAGAAGAAAAATATAGTTAGCAGCTAAAACTGTAGAGGTGTTCCCTTTAATATGAGGAAAGAGGGAGAGGTTTAATATTTAGTATCATCCAGTTTTTAGGTGTTTAACCCAAAATCCTTGCCAGTGATGTAAGGAATGAAAGAGAAATGAAGAATTAACTAATACTGAAAGAAAATAGTTAAACTATAATTTACCCAGATTATATTATCAATTGCTCAGAAAAAAAATCATCACAATCATCTAAGTAAGAGAATTAACATATCAGACAGAATTCCATCATTTTATATTTTAAGATTCCCACTTATATTTTAGTAAATTTCACTCTACAGGTGTAAACATTCACGTAGTAGTAGTCTTTAAATATCTAATTCTCCCCATGTACCTGCCCTGAGGACAATTCTCCCAGAGTCTGGGGGAAGACACTACAAGTGGGTGGGAATCTAATCTGAGGGCTATCACATGAATCTAAGCACACTGAGCTCTTTAGTCTATTCACTTTATTCTTCTAAATCAATTCCCTCTACACAGCTTCTTTTCTGTTCTCACACTTAGCTCCTCTTTGTCCCTTTTTCCACTGCTCTCTCATTGTTCTATCTTAGTTCCTTCCATCCTTGTTCTCCCTCAAGTCTCTGAAGTTTCCAGTTTATATACACATACAATCAGCAATTCTCTGGCCAAGGCAGGATCACAAGGTTTGAATTCTTTCAGGGTTATAAAGGCAGATAAGAGTTTACACCAGGCAGTGACTGTCAGGCTTTCTTTTACAACCTAAAAAGGGGAGTGACTAATGGGAGTTCTCTGGTAAGGTCAACTAAGGGCTAAAATCAATTAAGGGATTCTAATAAGGAATTTATGTGCTCAGACTATAATCTTAGAAGTGGCTGGGTAAATAGGTTAGGAGTTTATGTCAGTATAAGTCACTAGTAAAGTAAAACGTCTTTTATTCCTTTGGTGCCACATTTGTCCCAGCTTTCTTGGCTGCTCAACTTTCTGGTAGGATGGGAGAAGTTTATTCAGTTGCTAGGCAAACTGCATCACAATATGTAGTATTCGGTTAGTAAAAGCACTTTTGCTCTGAGTTAATAGCTAAGGGGGAAATCTTTAGAACTAGGAGTAACACCTGGGCTGAAATAAAAGGAGGAGGATTAATTTGCACAGCAAATGAACCTTGGCACCTATCATCTGCCTGGCCTGGTCAGCAGTCTCCTTGGGTCAGTGGGAGATAGTTGCTTTTACTCAATAACTAGCAGATGTCCAAAACACCATCCAAGAATAGTAAGCGGTAAATCTCTTAAATTAAGGTCTTGCGTTAATAAACCAGAGTGAAGGTAAGGAGTTAAGGATTTAATTGTTAGTGGTTATTTTCTCTTATCAGTAGGTAAGATGAGCTAATGCTTATCTAT
This sequence comes from Peromyscus maniculatus bairdii, assembly GCF_049852395.1. Lineage (NCBI taxonomy): Eukaryota > Metazoa > Chordata > Mammalia > Rodentia > Cricetidae > Peromyscus > Peromyscus maniculatus. Next base: position 35,472,003 of record NC_134870.1, on the reverse strand, counting down.
CTGCTGTCTGTCCTTGGATGTAGGAGAAATATCTCAGACGAAATACTTTTGTCTGGAGAATGGCCCTGGCCAGATATTTCCTAATGAAGAATAAACACAGCTGGGGAATGTTACCTAAAATATCCCAGAAGCATAGGGGAAGTTGTGACCAGTAAATGGTCAAACACATTGTTAGAAGTTCTTGGGAAAAGAATCAAATAAGAAAGCTACAACAGCACACAAGAAATTCACTATACGATACAGCTAATGTAGAGAAAATCCAGCATCACCAATACTCCTTGAGTTTTGGCTTTCCTCTATAAGAGTACTTGACTCTTCCAGGTAATTGCTTTTGCCATAGTCAGCTGAATTCCTATTTCATGTTTTCTGCAGCTTGTAGCATTTAAATAGATTTGTTAAGACTGGGGTGTGTGAGTGTGAGTTTCTTTTGTTTATTTTGTTCTCATTTACTTGTGTTTTATATTTTTGAACAACAAGGGTTGACAAAAGTTCTAATCAAGGAGACATAAGGAATAGAAGAAAGGAAATTACAGAGTGGTCTTATGACAAAAGAGTAACTCAGATTTCAAAATAATAAGGAGTCCTCCTCACTTTTATAGCTTAAAATGTAGTCCCTTTAATTATAGACAAAGGATTTGTAGGTATTGGCTAGCTGAGTGGCTGGCCTGGTATTGTTTTAAGAGTGAAACTGACTGAGCCCTGAAGAAGAATTCAGTCAACTATGTTTATCATGGAGGCAGAAGTTCTCAGACATTCCTGGGTTGCTGTGCCAAGGAAGACGGTAGCTGGGTTAGACCATGGATGATACAAGTAATTAGGGTGTGTCTACCTTGACTGATCATTTTAATTATAGGCTACAGCCAAAGGAGGAGGAAGAGAAGGAAGAAATTAAAGAAAAAGCAACATAGGGGACCTGGAAGTGATGTGCTTGTCAGGCTAACTGGTAATAGCCTATGTTTGGTCATCCAAAATTGTGAGATTTTGTTAGACATTTCCATCAATGTGGAAATGTTTATTTTATTGATTAATATTTTTAAATTTATTTATTTTTCTCTAAAAGACATATTGTTCCAGTGAAATGATTGTGTGATGCCTCTTAACTGTTCAGTGGTTCTTTTTTCCTCTTTGATTTTACAACTTGTTTTTCTTTTAAGCATTGGACACTAAACTCATACAAAATGTTAACTTCAATCTCAACCTGCAAAATAGACACAAATGAGTCCAGTTGAATTAGGAGAACACTCCAGGTGTTATACACAAGAAATAGAAAGGAATAAAACAGGAAAAGAAAATTCAAAGAGACTGCATCAAATGCCTGCTGATACATATTAAACACTGTAGCTGGCTTTTAAATTTTAGTTGATAAAATAATGACACCCAGAGATACACAGATTGTCCATATTACACAGACAATACAAGTTCTGAGATGTGTAATTATCTCTGTAGTCCTAGAAAGATTCTTACAGGAACTAGACAGGCAGGAGGTAAGAGAAATAGTCCCGGAAAGCTCACACCATCTGGCTTGCTCCACCCCTCAGCATCTGCCAGTGTTTTCTGAGTTGGGTCATGGGTTGGGCCTATGGACAAGCTGTACCAGATACTTAGCCCACCCTTAGACTAAGCCACATTCCCTCCCTTCTAAGTGGTTGGCTTCACAACAGGTAATTAGGAAACAAACAGATAACTCTAAATGGAGTCCAGCATCTTCTCAAAAGCAAACTGATTGGTTGACTCCAGTCAGGCTCACCTTTGCTGGGACAGTCGCCCTGGAGGCTCTTGATAAATCTCCCACTCTGCTAGTCTTGGACTTTTCTTCTTCTTCTTCTTCTCTGAGAAAAGAACAGCATAATTTGAAGTTAAAATTGCTTGCCAACCTATAGGAATAAAAGTTTCCATGGTCCAGTTGCTTTGACTATTTCCTGAGCCCCACCTGACTGCCAGAAGTGGAGGAAATAGACTGTGCGACTATCCTCTCTGTGCTCAAAAAAGTCTCAAATATGGACAAAGAGAGGCAAAAAACTTGGTTTTTAACTATATACCTGACTTAGAATATGTCATGCAGCAAGATGAATATATTGCTACTCTAAACACTGTCTGTGTCATTATTTGCAACATTTGAAAGACTATGTACATTGAATTCAACAGCCCATTATCAATGGCAACATAACTAGCAATCCATAGTCCCCCTCTTCCCTGGTAAGTCAACTATTTTATTACACAGGTGAAAAAAAAATAACAATTTAACAAGTGACTCTAGTAATAAACTATTTTATTCTTGTTTAAAATTATCAGGAATATTACTCTATGTATAGATTTGATTTCACATATATGACAAAAGGGAATCTTTGTTGTGAACAAAATGCTTGCTGGTTCACATGCACCTTTCAAAAGAGTGAGAAAGTGTTGCACATGCATGGCCTCCCCTCATCCTAAGTCCTGTCCTGTGTGTTTCTTCATCGTTCAGTCCTTTCAGTAGAAGTAACACATAATTTTAGTGCTTTGTTATATCAATATTATTGAATATGTCACATTAAATCCTTGACATAGACCACCGTGACTTTTGAAAAACCAATTATAGGATAATTGTCTTAAATGGTTAAGTTTAACATTGCCTGGATACCAGTGTTGAAGTCTTGACAGTATTCAAAAATGGAAGATGTTGAGATCCCTGCTAAAAAAACTGATTGGGACCTGCAGATGTATGTCAGTGGTATAGTCCTTGCTAGCATTCAGGAAGCCTTAAGATCAATCCTTGACACTAGGAAAAATATCCAAAAAGAATCCTAAAATGAATCGTGATACTCTGCTTTGAGGATTTAGAATCGATAACTCAAACCTCCTACTGTCTTCTGTTTGCCATTGATAAGAAAGAAATCAAGTTAAGGGACATTGGATCGATGCTGAGATATTGAGTAACATCCTGGTAAATTTCCAGTATTCTTTCTGAGCATGGCAGTGAAAGCTACCGTCAGATCTTTAGTCCACCACATCCCCATGCAATCCCAGCAGATTCTCCCTGGCACCTCAACCGGTCGCAAGGCATTCTGCATAAATCTCTCTGCTGGCTGGCCGCCACCAGACAAGTCTGCTTTCTTCCTTGAGAATCTTCTTAGCCTCTCAGCTACAGCAGAAGCAAGTTTCAACAGGCCCAGGAATCTGACTGTCTTAAGTTCTTTTTATCTGAGAAGCAGGAAGCTCGAAGTGGAACTACATCCTGAGAAGACTACAGAGTGCTGGTTAAGATATTCCCATGGGGCTCCCTGAAAGGCCTTTGAAATCCCATTGAGTGATCATTAAAGTCTTTCTGCATGGGTGACAATTATCCAGTTTTATCTGATGGGAGGTGTCAGAATGGTCTGCTCAGCGTGTGTAAAGTTTACTCTTCTAGCTTGAAAGGAAAATTGACTTGAAGAAAAATTGCAAACAGACCACTGTCATGCCTCCATCATTTCAGAGCCTAGCTGGTGATTTGAACAAGTGGAAGACAAAAAATTTTACTCACAGTATCCGTTTGCACAAGATACATAGCTCGTTGTTACTGTCGTTGGGGTTTGGAATATGTTCGCTGTCTTCGGAACACAACTGCTTATTAATTTCCATCAATGCTCGAAGTTTTCTACATACACCCTGGAAAAATATAGTTATATCATTTAAGAACTTCATAAAATAACATTGTTTAATAGTACTATGCCCATGTAAAAAAAAGCCATGTAGTCAGTCCAAACAACACAAAAATAATGATTCTGGCTTGTCCATTAAAAACAGTAAACTCACCTAATAAACACTTATCTAATGCAATTGATTAAACAGAAAAATGTATGGAGACAAAGGATCCTCCTTGATCTTCCGTGGTTATACTAGTGACCTCACAGAATCGTTGACATGTTATAAATACTCAATTAGTAAAATGTCTTCCTTTCTTACTACTGTTATGGTGACACTGGCTATTGTAATAATAATGAGCTAAGCTGATATATTAAATACTAGTGCACAGTGAAACAACAGTAAAAAGCTACTAGAATGTGAGAGAATCGCTACAAAACTGAGACTCAGTGTATGAGCACTGGACACTACCAAGGGGCCCTGTCATATACTCTGAAGTGTATACTGCATTTCATATAGCAATATTAGCAGTTATTAAATGTTTACAAAATGTTCCTTCGTATTTGGAAGACAAGCTTCTATAATGATTCATTCTCTGGACAAATTCCAGATCCTTTGGCACACCATTGGCCTTGTGTTAGAGGCTGACTCACTTCAGAGCTAATGGGGCTGAAGACTCAGGACTCTTCTCCCAAAGGCTTAGGATAGGCTAAGGTACTTGGAATTCCATTTTAACCTTTGGCACACTGTCTAGTACTACTATTTATTATCTGTGCAACATCCCTCAAAGACATGTTGTGATCTTCTTGATTTGGACTTCCTTTTGGTAAATGCCACTGGTCCCTATTTACCACATTTAAAAGGGTGTGTGGAGACCATTTTGAATTTTAAAATCAACACTAAAGAATAGTGGAAAAGTCTCTGAAATAAAGAGAATCTGTTTTCATTCCTGTGCTCAGTATGTTTGATTGACAACCTGCTCTCTGTGTCACTTCGCCTTTCCTAAGACTGAAATACATTTGAAAATCAACAGTGCATTTGTGCTGTGGAAGTGAGCAGTGATTCAAAATGCTATCTTCATTACTAACAGGGAGTGTTTACTAGACCCTTAGATCAAACTTGCCAAATCTAAGGTTAATGCTTCCTTTAGATTTCCTGAAAAACAAACCCTGCTCCTACATGCTTCCATCAGAAGACAAGTAATAAAGCTTTAGTTACACCTATCAAACATACCTCTTTCATGGAACTGATCATAGGAATCTGTGGACTCTGCAAAAGCTTTACAATAATTTAGTCCATCAACAATCATTCATTATGAGATTACTGTTAAATTCAATATGATAATACATTAGTAAAGTAGAGGAAGGATGCTGGTCTGAGTAGCTCATAGAGACTAATGGACACCACTGTATCTAAACCAACTTCTTAAATATGTTTGGAATTTACAACTACCTACAGAATGATTAGTAAGGAGTTAAAAGGGCTATCAGCTACCAGTCCATCATGGGGACATCTTGCTAAGGGTCATCTGCTAAATCATCTTGGACTGTTATCATTGCTCAGTGATCTCTAAGAGAGACAAAGTAGCAATTTATGGTAACAGACTAGAAACTGGCCATCTTGAGATCTGGTATCTGGTTCTTTGATGTTTTATGCCAATTTAGAAGCTAACTTCCTAGATTGTAAATGGTTCTATAGAGCTTTTAAAACCTTATAACAGAAAGGCTATATAGCCTAGTATCTTTGCAATAAAAACAACTCTTATGAGGTAGATATTGAGCAACATGTTTACAAAAAAAGTCATGATAATATTAGAATGAAACTTTAAATAATTTTAATAGTTAAATCATAAAAAAGCATCAACCCAGATCAGTTTTGACTGGACTTCACAGTTAAACTTCATAATGTCACAATTAGATGTAATTCCTTATGAGATCCAGCTTTAAATACAGCAACATCAACAACAACAACAAAACCAATGGGAGTCAGAGGTTTAGGGAGTGAGTTAAGAAACTTGCTCACAGCGTTCAGTGTGCTCAGAGATGGATCACTGGTGGTTTTCTGAGGTTTAAATACCCCAGCATAGTTCCCTGGGATGCAGTGAAAGACCATAGAAATGGACAGCATTAGCCATGTTTCTCTCTGGGGAAAACTGAGTGTCCCTGAAATTATCAAAGAACAGTAGATTGACCCTGGAGCATCTAGACTGAGACATCATCCCTCAGAGCCATGGGAGATGATTCTGCAGCGTAACTCCCAGCCATCAGCTTGCTTTTGTTTCACTAAAGTTGCTCTCCATTTCCACATCTCAGAAAAACACTGCACCCTCCACCTCAGGTCACGTGCTCCTGTTGTTGTCTTCTGTCCACAGTCCACATACCTTGTAATCAAATCCTCCAGGAGCTGGCATTGCTCCCATTTTCACATCACAATGCTAACCAATTTGTTTTGGCTTTACAATGACCCTTCTCTGATGACAGATGGCAGCCTCTCTGTAAGCTCCTTTCTGGTGGTGACAGTGCTAGTCCATGGTGTTCTGGCTCATGTTTAAAATACTCAACAGGGTTCTATATTGCTAAGACCTCAAGTGAATGAATTTTCAGAAGGATAGCAAACATCCCAGCATTATGAATAGTTTTCTTTGGGGGGACAATATCCAAGGAGTATTCTTGGAAACTTTCCCAGAGTGATGACTGTTTTCTTGTGTGCATCTTGCCTTTTAGTTATACCTGTGGTTTTCAAGAAAATTTTCAGTACAATAGAATTTAGTGATATGAAAGAAATTCAATGCAAGAATTTTCAACAATTGCCTGGGATCTGAGATTTCAACATGTGTCCAGTTCTCTAAAACCAAGACTCTACCATATTTTATTGAACTCTCATTTATTAGCCAAACTTGTGTGAAATAATAGAGGCTCTACATAGTGAAATACTGTAGAATATTCATGTGACAATGTTTCTTTTCTTAAAAACAGTTACAGTAACATACAAATAGTTTAATCATGTCTTTAAAGAAATTTGGTCTAAAGAAAAGCTGCTTCATTTCTTTATTTAGTATTCATGGCCTTGGAGAGATGTAGCAAATTTTGCTACACCAGCAATGTTGTTTTAAATGATACACCAGTGGCATACATAGCAGCCTGTGGATAAAAGTAAAATATGTACATGACAAAGACATAGCCTTTTCAATTATCTTTCAAACAGATATAAAATGTATTTCTATGCAAGATGATTCTTTTATTTTTCAATAACAGGCCTGTCATAGTTGAATACCTTCCTGTATCTAGGGTTCTGCCCTCACAGGTGCTTCTACCCGGACTGCTGCAAGCTGCTGATCTCTCTTGGTTTTCAATCCTTGTTCCCATGTTTTCCCACCATAGAAAACTCTATATGTTTATCCCATTTAGAAATGGAGACATCCATCTAGTTCCTGGAATATTCTATATCTGACTCTTTTTTTCTTCCTAGCATTATTATTGGATGTGTTGAATATTTTTGTAATTTGCCTATTAGTTCCTTTGTTTACTGTCACAAAAAATAAAGTTTCAGAAGCACGAATGTTATATCTTTTGTTTACTTTAGAATATCCTGGCATTTCAAATAAGATCATAAATATAATAGACATTAAATAAATATGTATTTAACTATATATATGGTGTGTGTGTGTGTGTGTGTGTGTGTGTGATGACTATGTAATGTCTACAGATACATCTTTCTTTGCATAATGACTACCAGAAAATGCATGTGTTTTATCTTGGCTACTTCACTTGTTGAATGGAAAAATAGTAATTTCTTGGTTTGTTTTTTTTTATATCTATGGAGTTGTCTATGGAGTTTTAAAGTACTTTTTTAGCATGGCAGATTGCGCCTTGCAAACACCTTATATCAATGATACATTGAGAAAGAAAGAGAAACAGGAACAGAGAGACTGAGAAAGAGACAAAGAGAGAAGTACTCATGTTTGATCCATAGAGACTTATTACTGTGTCTTTAACAAAAGTTATTAGTACCTGTCAGTATACTCTCTGTGTTACTACCATGAAGGTGTTAGCCACAAATTATTTTTCTTTTGGAAACTTGGAGTGAATTCAATGAAAAAAAGCAAGACTGACCTGAATTGTATTCCCACTGGCGGCATCTGGGATAAAAATGCAGAAACCAAAGTTAAGAGGATGCAAATTATTTAATAAATTAGACATAGGATTCACTCAATGCAAACCTCTTATTGCTTTACTGGCAATGTATTCTGAAACCACAAATCATCTTGAATGTATTAAGATTTGTGGTGGCAAATCAAATGATGGCACAGTCACAAAGGCCCAATCACTTAGGAAGGTCCATCTACTTTGGAAAATAATGCCCCCATGGTCTCTAAACCTACCAGTTTATCTACTTCCTAAAAACTCATTGCAGAGTGAAGCACGGCATTCTACTTTGATAGATGATAATATAGTGCATATGTCACATACACAAATAATTTGAATATAACTTAAAATATCCAGATAATATGAAGTTTAAGTTTTATATATATACATGAAATTTCATTTTCTGAACTCTGGCTATTCTACTTCATTATTACAGAGGCAAAATCAGAGATCTGTAAGAAATTAAGATTAATTAAAGTCACAAATTATTACATTCTCATTGACTTACTCTCTTATACCTATATATTTATTTTAGGAAATGACATCATTTGTGTATAATGATCTCAATAGCTTTATATCTGAGGTTCAGTGTTTTAAAAGGGACCAGTCAGAGAAAGGTAAATCTATGTAGCCCATGCCACCCTAACAATTAAACACAAAACTAGGAAATTTATTTTCTAGCTCTCACAAAAGTCCTTTGTTCTTCAGGAACAATATTTTCAATTCATTTTGAATTTTAAGATAAGATAAATACATAAATCATATTGTTTTAAAACAGGAACAGTCACTATAATTAAATTATAATTAACATATGATTAAAATATACATAGTAATTACATGCCAGTTTTAAGTGTCTTATATCTATAGGTAGTATAAACTGGATACTTGGTGAAGAAAAGATACAGAATAATATCTTGACTTTTCAGAACTAGTATGAAATTATTAGAATGGCCTCTCATAGATAAAAGTTCAATTGTTCTCAAACTACTTTCATTTTTAAAGATAGTTCAAGGTTTTAACATTATATATATATATATATATACATGTTATATACATAAATATATTAGAATATATAATTCTTTTCTAAGTGGGGGATGGGGAATAAAAGTCCCTTCCCCAGGGTCTGAGATGTATGGCAAGAAACTTCTAATGTGTTCAAATTGCTCACCTTGTGTGAGATAAAGTGCCAGGGTCAGAAGCATTAGCACTGTGGCTGTCTTCATGCTGAAGATGATGTAAGTTGGTTACAGGTCTGCTCTGTGCATTGCTCAGCTGGTGCTCTAGGACTGAGCATGTGAGCTGCAGCTCACTTTTATACATCCTGGTGACACACACACACAGAACCAGTTGTTCAGGCTCATGCTAGACTCCTCAGACAACATCAGTTTAGTTTCCATCTTATAAGGTCCTGCCATAGTATCAGATTCAAGCAGATAATGCCTATTTCTAAAACAGTCATATGTTTTCATGATACCCAACCCAGAAGGCTATAGAAAGGACCCTACCTACAGCCTATAATTTCTAATCCTATGTGAGCTCCCCTGTGATGCATCAAACGTGTCTCTCTCTAACTGACGTCCCTTCCTAGTGAGAAGGAAAGGGAAAAGTAGACAGATTGGCTGTCCTACCCATCAGGAAAAATGTAAAGATTTCCACATCTGGGGAAAGTTGTGTATACTGAGAGAACCTAGGATTCCCATTGATTCCATTGGTAGATATTCTGAAGTAGGACTTACTGGCTATATAGGAACTACAAAGTTGGGATTCTTTTCACTCCACACACAGGTAAAGCAGAGACTTTGTGAAAATATGTCTTGTACATAACGACTTTTTAAAACTTCTCTTGGGCTACTGATATAGTTCAGTGGTTAAGTGCTTGTTTAACATATGAGAAATGCTGAATTTCATACCTACTTAGAACCACAAAAACAATTCTCAATCAAAAGAATAATGTATCTTAGCCAAATACTGCACTCCTCCTAAATATTAGAGATTCAGGGTTTAACTTTCCATAGCCCATACATATCTAAATTATTCTGTTTCTACTAAATTAAATTTATTCTATTGTTACTTGGCCATTTCTGCAAAGAAAAAAATAGTAAGTTATTAAAGATTATAAATACAGAAATGTGACCTTTTTCTAATACATTGTTGATTTGTTTTTCCTATTCTACAAGGAGTACATTCTGTAAGCCAGATCATCTTTCACTCTTGGCTTAGATTTCCCACCTAAAGGATATTGGGAGTTTTCATTGGACTTTTAACAATTGGAGTAGGGGTATCTGTCACTCTTTTACCTGCTTGTGGGAACCTTTCCCTCCTCCTGGGTTGCCTTGTCCAACCCTGATATGAGGGTTTGTGATTCATCTTATTGCATCTTGATATGCTGTGTTCGGTTGATATCCCTATGAGGCCTGCTCTTTTCTGAAGGGAAATGGAAGAGGATTGGATCTGGTGGAGAGGGTACTGGGAGGAGGGGATGGAGGAAAGACTGAGGTTGGGATATATAGTATAAGAGAAGAATAAATTTTTAAAAAATCTCATGAGCCAGATTTTTGGAGCCCAGTGCCTATGGTGGGACACTTTGTGCAGCCTTCGTGCATGGAGGAGGTGCTTGGACCTGCCCTAGCTGAGTGTACCAGGCTCTGCTGACTCCCCATGGGAAACCTTGCCTTGGAGGAGGTGGGAATGGGGGGAGTGGGTTGTTGGGGAAGGCTAGGGCTTGGGAGGAGGGAGGAGAGGGGAGTCTGTAGTTGGTATGTAAAATGAATAGAAAATCTCTTAATAATAATAAAAAAGAATCTGAAGCCACAACCAAATAGTTTGATTTCAGTAGTTCTCAGGGTCCCCACATACATAAAAGAAAGTCCTGAAATGAAAGAACTTGTTATAATCTCAGCAATATCAAAGTTAGATTCCCCCCTTTTCTTTTCTCTCATAACAAATAAATAATTTATTACACATAAAACAACCATTAACTACTAATTTTGTAATACTTTTCTCACATTTCAGTGGCCATGGAAAGTAGTGAGCATGGAGAGCAAAGTCTATGCATTGCTGTTATAGGTTAAGAACCCAGAGTCTGTCACAACTTAAGTGGAAGGAAAACGGACCAGGGAGACAGGCAGTCTGTTGCTATTCCTGTCTGTGTGACTACAGCATAATGGAAATGAACTAGCTTTGGAACAAGGTCTCTCTGGGTCCAAATCTTGACTCACCAGTTACTATGCTGCCTTGGGCAAGTCACTTCCTTCCTCTGAGACTCAGTTTCCTAACATGTAAAGCAGAGTAAATAATGCATGGGCTGTACGATTGCATTGTAAGGCTCCAATGTTACCCAGGTGTTGTGATTGTATATGTATCTAACTTTATGACTCTAACAATACCAGGAATATGTGGTGAGCTTTACCACTACTGAGAGCTGGTCTCCCAGTACTGTGCCTGGACTAGATAAAGTAGGTTCTTCAGAAAATTCAACCTGCTTGAATCTGGATCTCAACAACAGTTGCAAGTTTAATGAGCATCTACATTCCAAAGTTAAAATGAAAATCTTTTCATTTCATAATTTTGTTCGTAGGAAAATCCTTGTGTCAATAAAAGCCTTTTAAATATTCATGTACACATAGTAATATATTTTATTTTGCATTTGCCCAGTCAGGCCACATGAAACCCTCTCAGCTTGATAGTGGGCAAGTTAGTACTTTACAACAGAATTAGTGACTGTGTAAAATGACCGGATGATGCCGACTGTAGACAAGGTGAATGCTATTCTCACGGGTGGATATAGAGCCAAGGAGGAACAAAAGAACCAACAGGTGAGTCTCTCTTTGAAGAATCTCTGCTATGAGGAAACACGAAGGAGGTGGATTCCTCCCTCCTGGCAAAGTGCTCCTCACTGACAGCCAGCGCTTCCACTCCCAGGAGGGGAAGAACACCCAGTTCCCCCAATATTGAAAGATCCCATTAGCTGCCTATGCCATCAGGGCTTTCCCTCCAGTTCACTTCAGGAACGTTGCAAATCTGGAAGGGATTAATCACATGCTCTGTCAATCACTCTTTGTTTCTTAAAACCACAGTTGTTAAATTCAAATGAATGAGATTGGAGTTGGGCTTAGATTACTGCTAGACTATCAGAGAATATCTCTCAGATCCATGTCCTTGTCTTCCGAACATTCAGTTTACTCATCAAAGATATAGAACTCTATTTCCTCTTTCTAGAAAGGGAAAGGATTAGATGGTAAAAAGCTATGAACTTTCCAATCCTGTTCATTTGTCAGCCAGATTCAAATCTGAACCCACGTGAGAGGTACTGACAAAGAAGAAAAAAAATAGGCAGTATTTTCATAGACCAGCAATGTCCCCCAAAACAAAGGCTATTTCTAAACATCAAAGTTAGTTTTCTCTTTTCCTATGCATTGAGCTCCTTGATGTTTCTGGTGTTTAATTAAAAACAACAACAACAAAAAAAAAAAACCAAACATAAAGCTATGATCTTATGTGACTCCTGAGCTTTCACAACTGTCTTTTATTTAATATTATGTTGATTTGCCTTTCTTTTGTTGATTTTATATGATTTTCTTTACACACACACACACACACACACACACACACACACACTGATATATCTCAATAGTCAAATAGATGATGATGAAGAGCATTGTCCTGGTTTGCTTTCTGTTGTTATGAGAAAAAAAAAAAACAAAAAAACCCTAAGACCAAAACCAACCCGAATAGAAGAGTCATTCAGCTTACATGACCCATTGCTGACCATTGTGAAGAAAAGTCAGCATTAGAATGTGGAAGGAGGAACAGAAGTAGGGGCTATGGAAGAGTATTGCTTACTGATTGGCTGGCTGAGGCTTCCTTAGCCTCCTTGCATATGCCACCCTGAACTTCCTGCCCAGGGGTGGCACTGTTCACATTGATTAGGCTCCCCACATCAATCATTGATCAAGAAAATGGCCCCACAGACTTTCTCATAGGTAGTCTGATAGAGGCAATCCCTTACTTAAGGTTCCTTTTTTTCTTAGACAATTGTAGCTTGTGGCAAGTTGGCAAAAATCAAACCAAAACAAAAAAACAGCACAAGCGAAAGGTCTTCCCCCAACTTAAGAGTTTTGACTTGCAGTTTTCAGCTGTAAAACAGACTATAATTTTGCAGCCAATCAGCTTGTACTTTCAGTAGACTGTTGAGTACACTACTGGGGATACTGACTGCTTCGTTGTTAAACAGGCATGCTGTTAGGTTATTTTCCCATAATAGTGTAATGGAAGAACTCTAAGAACCTTTAAGATTGTCTAGGGTATTGATGCCCAGTAGGTTAGAAGTGTTAAATGAATTTTCGGTGGCAAAATATGTAGCTGGACTTTCTTTGAACTGCCAGCTACCAAATAATGACACAGTGATTTATTATTAATTATGAAAACTTGGGCCTTAGCTTAGGCTAGCATTTAAAACTTTTTTTTTTTTTTTTTTTGTTTTTTCAAGACAGGGTTTCTCTGTGTAGCTTTGCGCCTTTTCTGGATCTCTCTCTGTAGACTAGGATGGCCTCAAACTCACAGAGATCTGCCTGGCTCTGCCTCCTGAGTGGTGGGATTCAAGGCGTGCGCCACCACCACCCAGCAAGCACTTAAAACTTAAATTAACCCATTTATATTAATCTACCTTCTGCCACATGGCTTGTCACGTTTGCTCAGTACTGTGGGTCCCACTTCCTTTGTGTCTGGCTGGCAAATTTCTGTCTCTTTGATTCCTTCCCCCAAGTTCCTCTCTCTCCCCAGAAGTCCCACATATCCCTTCTTGCCTAGCCATTGGCCATTCAGCTCTTTATTAATCCAATCAGAAGGTACCTTGGCAGAGACACATCTTCACAGTGCACAAAAAGATTATCCCACAACAAAAATAGGCATAACAAAATTTACTAGCCATTGTAAATGGTAAGTTAGGGGACATCAAGTACCTGCACACTGCTGTACAATCTTTACTACTTACTATCTTCCATATTTTTAAAATGATATTTTTATTAATTCTTTGAGAATCTTATACAATGTATTTTGATCATATTCATCCCTTCATCAACTCCTTCCACATTCTACCCACCTCTTCATCCATCTACCTTCATCCCTCCATCTCTCTATTTCTTTTTTAAGCTCACTGAGTCCTGTTTGTGTTGGCCAATTACTTCTAGGCATTGTGCTTGTGTCCAGGAGTGTGGGTCGTATCCTGGTTGTTACACTGCTAATGAAAAATGACTTTCCTTCACCCAAAGCTATCAAATGCAAGCAATTCTTGAATTGGGAGTGGGGATTCTTTTCCTCTCCCCTCCTGCATGCTGGAATTTTGTCCAGCTTGAATTTGTGCAAGTCTTTTGCAATTACAATATGAACTCACAGTCTCTGTGCTTTTGTATGCACAGCTACTCTGTTGTGTCTGGAAATCATTGTTTTCTTGAAGTCATCCAGAACCTCCAGCTCTTACAATCTTTGCACCTTCTCTTCTGCACAGATCCCTGAGATTAAGGGTGTGGTGTGATATGAACATCTTTCTGTCTGAGCATTCAAAAGCTCTTATTCTCTGAAAACTGTCCAGGTGTGAATCTCTTCATTCATTGTCATCCACTAGGGGGAAAAGCTTCTCTGAAGAGGGTTGATCAATGCACTAATCTGTGGTATAGTGATCCATTGTAAGGAATTGTTGTAATGCTATGACTATATAGCAGAATAATAGTAGTAGGTTCCTTTCTAGAGCCCATGACCTATCAATGACCATAGTATGTTCTTGGCTTTGTTGACAGTGTTTGTTTGAGTTCCATTTTTAAGTACAGTATTCTCAACAGTTTATGGATTTCTTTGGACCCCAAAATTTATTAGTTGAGGAGTATGTATGTTTCCTAGAATACCTTAGAAGGCAAAATCAAATATTTATTTTCTTACTTTTAATTCCTTTCTCCTAGAATTCTATTAATACCTCTATCTGTTTTATGTCTTGATACTTCTTTGGAAAAGATACACACTGGAAGACAGCCTTTACTGAACTTGTTATCTCAGAATGCTTAATTAACAATCCACTTCACTCCCTCTTAGAGAATTCCTGTCTGTTTACCTGGAAAGACTTAGAATGAAAGAGATAAGAATCTATTTGCATCTAAGAATAGAACGAGAAGGTTATTGTTTGTTCAGTGAGTATATAGACAGCTATTTATAGACATAATTATTGCTTTTATTAGATTAAGGTTAAGAAAACAGGAAAGACTCAATGTCTAATTTTTTTTTTTGAGATAGGGTTTCTCTGCAGTTTTGAAGCCTTTCTTGGAAGACTGGCCTCGAACTTATAGAGATCTGCTTGCTTCTGCCTCCCAAGTGCTGAAGTTAATGTCTGCCTCCTAAGTGCTGAGGTTAAGGGCATGAGCCACCACTGCCAAGCTTCAATGTCTAATTTATAATGCATTAAATATTACCTATGAAGTTGCATGATTTGCCCTTAAATACAACATCCAATTTCTCCCTACAGTTACTTTACTTGAATCCCTTCAGTGTCTACTATGTTAAAATGTTGTAAATTTCAGTTACTACTAGGATTTATTCTAACAATCTGAAACAAAAGATTTGTGGAGCTGTCCTCTTTAAGTCAAAGAACACTAATAAACATAACATATTCATTCTGAAATACAACACATGCAGTGAATAGGTGTAAAAGAACACCGTATATTTATGGACGTAATTTTTGTGTGTGCATTCAGCAAGAATGAGAACAACTTCTTCTGGCCTCTGCAGGCTCCAGAGACACATGAAATAAAATTTTAAAAATCATATTAGGTAAATACGATTTGCTGCTTTTCAAGAAAATATAAAATTTGTTAACATGTATTGTACACTTAACAGATAAGACAATAAATGTAATGGGTTTATATAATTTGATTCTTTTTTCAGGAAACTGTGGTTTGGTGAAGTCCTAAAACTTTCCTGAGGTCATTCAACTTATAAGTAGTTGTTTTTGTACATGGCATCATGCAAGCAAGACAAAAACTCCAGAAGCCATTCTCCTAAGCATTATAAGCATACTTATTCTGCCTCTATTGCACTGAGCATGTGCTATAATTGCTTCTGTACAAATAGTTATAACATGTTTGGAAATAATTGACTATAGGTATCTAAAAATGCATGCATCATTGTTAATTAATTCAAGCAAAAGCAAACTGTAAACAACCCTCAATTTGTTATGGACTAGATGAGTTTGTGCCATATCTACTTAACAAATAAGATGTAAATTGAATTTAAAAACCAAACAGAAAACATAAATATTACATGGCATAGTAAACATTACCACATCTACACTAATGCAGACATTCAATGTTTTGATCTGAATTGTGTCCCACACTCTGATTTAAAGCACATGTTGAAGCTCTATGCAGTGGCGTCTTAGAATTAGATTAAAGTGAGGCCACTGGAGTGGGTCTTAAGCAAAACTTACTGATGTCCTTACAGGAAAAGAAAAGTTGAAACCTTGACAGGCCCCAGGCATGCATGCACAGAGGAAAGAGCACATGAAGACTCATCACAAAGTCAGTGTGAGGCTAAGAGCAAACCTGTACACACCTTACTCTTGGAATACTAGCCTACAGGAGTATGGGAATTGAGGTTTCTGTTGAGTTTCCCAGTTTGATAGGGGTGGTGGTGATGGTGGTGGTAATAGTGTGTAGCTTGAGTTTTCCTGCCTTGCCCACAGTCAGGACAAATCTTTGTCACCCGCCAGTCCCACAGCTGCTCAGACCCAACCAAGTAAACACAGAGACTTATATTGCTTACAAACTGTATGGCCATGGCAGGCTTCTTGCTAACTGTTCTTATATTTTAAATTAATCCATTTCTATAAATCTATACCTTGCCATGTGGCTTGTGGCTTACCAGAGTCTTCACATGCTGCTTGTCATGGCAGCAGCTGGCAGTGTCTCTCTACCTCAGTCTTCCACTTCCCAGAATTCTCCTCTCTCCTTGTCCCACCAACTTCCTGCCTGGCCACTGGCCAATCAGTGTTTTATTTATTGACCAATCAGAGCAATTTGACATACAGACCATCCCACAGCAATAGTGTGTGTGTGTGTGAATTCTTTGACAAACGATACCTTCACTCTACATATTAACAGAGTTTCGCACACAGTGCATGCAAAAAATACAAATACTTATGTGGTGGGAAATTGAGATTTGCATGAGCTACTTGTCTTTGTACTAAAGTTATGAAGCTGTAGAACAGACCTGGACATTTGTTGACAGTAGAAGATACTGTGTCTTGGCTGAGAACTTTGTTTTCTGTTTTGTGTCTTTGTCCTGATGCTAGGGATCAAGCCTGGATGCTGCCTCTGACCACAATCCAATTCTCAGCCAGGAAACTCTTACTATTTATTTTTGTGGTGCAGAAGATTAAACCTGATCCTCAGAAGTACAAGACAAGTCCTTTACCACTTAAGACCCAGAGGGTAGCTAAAGGAACAGTGTGAGGGAGGTTGGTAATTGTTACTAAGCTGAACTTGTTTACTAACTGGCACTTAGGGAGGATAATCTCCTGCCTTCCCACAGACAACGAAAACAATAAACTCATCCTTCGTTTTTTATGCACATAAAAAGAATGTATTTCATTATGACTTTTTGGGTGGATTTAGTAGTTTTATTGTAAACAGTATTTTTATAAAATGCAATTAATTAAAACTTTTCATTTAATTTAGTCTTTCAAAACTGTATTTTATTATGGTGATATTTTATTTGTGCTGAAATGTGATTTTATTTGTATGTTAATATATAACGTTGCCTGGGGATCAGAGCTAATAGCAAGCCATTAAGCAGAAGTTTGGAAGTGGTAGCACACACCCTTACTCTGATCACATGGCAGGCAAAGTCTCTGTGTGTTCAAGGACACAGTCAGCTTGGTGACACACACCTTTAATCCCATAGAGACCTGGAGGTCTGTATAGACAGACAGTGACAAGGAAGTCATATGGTTGGGTTTAGAACCAATGAGAAGACAGAACAGAAAGGCAATAAAAAGACAGGACACAGGAAGAAGGTCTCTCTCTGAGAAGAAGGATGGCAGCAAGTGGTAAGATAAGATGGTCTTAGCTCTTGGCT
Organism: Peromyscus maniculatus bairdii; assembly: GCF_049852395.1. NCBI lineage: Eukaryota > Metazoa > Chordata > Mammalia > Rodentia > Cricetidae > Peromyscus > Peromyscus maniculatus. The sequence continues at coordinate 35,454,136 of NC_134870.1, read as the reverse complement.
ACTGCTCTGATCTCTGGGCTTTTAACTCTTTATTTGGCTCTGTGTTTGTTTCCTCTTTCTTTAAGTACGTAAGTACAGCTTGCTTAGTCTTTATCATGTTACTTGTATGAATGATTTCAGAAGTGTTTAGCATTATATAACCAACTGATGTGCTCTTCTCTGGGGAAGACTAGTTCTCTCACTCTCAACATCCTTTAGTGACAGCTAAACATGCACATGATGTGCTTTATAAAATACATATTCATCTCCTCATTATCCTATCTTACCCTTCCTCCATTCTTGTAAAAAAAAAAAGAATTAATGAGAAAATTTTTTTTTAACAATACTGAAAATTAAATTCAACTTTATAGTAGCAAATTTCTACAGATAATAGTTTATTTGAAGGCTAGACAGGTGTGTTGGTTCCCGGTTATGGTCACAGAGCTCAGAAGACCTGGAAGGAAGATCATAGGTCTGAGACCAATCTGGGGGCCTAAACAGTGTGAGTCAATGAGATGTCATCTCAAAAATTAATAAACTAATGAAATCAAACCTAGCCTAAAAGAGATGTGGTTCTGTGACCAGTGACAGGTAATACCTGTGAGACTCATAAGTAGGCAATATGAGCCTCACTTATAGAGCTTAAGACCTTAAAATTGAAAGTGGGGGGCTGTAGTTAGGGATTTTGCCAGTTTAGTAAAGTGGTGGATGCAGGTTCTCCTCCAAAATCCATGACTTCATTAGTCCTGGGTACTAGGTGTGATTTCCTTCTTGTTGAATTGGTTTCAAGGCCAAAAGAACTTTTGGATACAACCAAGATATGTATGCCACTACTGCATCTACATGGTTGTCTTTCAATGCTGGTCATTGTAGTTCATAGGCCTCATATCTGGGCGAGACTTTTGGTTGTTTCCCTCCTTTGGAAGCTTAGCTGGAACTTTCTGGTACCATAAAAGTTAGTACTCAGAGAGAAGACAATTCAGGTCAGTTCCAGTGCAGGGTCTATAGACCAGTGTCTAAAGTGCATGACATAGTCTACAATAGGGACTTAAGTTCCATTTTTTTGTGGCAACCAAGGTGATATCAATAGCCTATGATGTTCTGAGACTCTTTTGAACAACTCTGGCCAACAACTTAAAAGAGGACTTCCCATGCATGGTTTTTGGGGTTTTGTTGGATATGCTTTGGCTTTGGAAGAAGATTGTCAACTAAGATGGGAAATATTCATTTAAACTACATATGCATATCTAAAGACAGATTTATACAAACTATGTGTATTTTTATGTAAATAGTTAATAGTCTTATTTCTCATGACTTTTTCAGACATCTTTGTAAAACTCTGTATTTTGATTAGTTGTGGTATTCTGTAATAGTCTACATCTACATCCGTTGCAAAGAGAAGTTTCATTGAGGGGTGAGGTCAACACTTAACTGTGGGATAAAGGAACCATTACCGGGGTTCGAGGATTGGGGAGCGATAGGGAGGAGAACAGTACACCCTCCTTAATTATAGCCCCAATTTCTCCCATTCCCCCTTTAAATAACTTGTACAGAGCTATTCGCCTTTGTCTTTGAATGAGATGTATACTATTACAGAAAACCAGTCAACCAAAATGCAGAGCTGTGGATCTCAGTCCCTACTAATACATCTACAATTCATTACTGTACCTAAGGGTCAGGGACCTCTGCAGAAGAGGAGCAGAACAATTGTAAGAATCAGAGAAACAGAGAGTTTGCTGTGAGATTGTGTCTCCTAGGAGTGTCAGAATCTATACCCAAAATGTCTTATCAATATAACTGCCTAAACATGAGCTGAACAAGGGTAATGCCAATATACGTGCTAAAGCTGAATTGAGAAAGCTCAGGCTTCAACCCTAAGCAAAGAACTACAGGAAACTAAGGAATGCTGAGATCAGAAGAAATAGTCTTCCCCATGGAAGAACATATCAACTAGTTATCAATAGCTTATCAATTAGAAGGACACACATGGGGCAGCTCAAATCAGACTTAATAGGTGAATAAAAATGTATACAAATTTGTATGGGTATGGAAGTGAGAGTGGATTTGTGAGGAGCCCAAGGTACTAAACACACATACACACACACACACACACACACACACACACACACACACACACACACACATTCATGCACACATGTACTTGCGTATGTATGTTAAAGATGTAAACCCTGGCATTCTACCACTGAAATTTACTCCCAAACTAGGACAAAGGATTTACACTATTCTTTTATTATGTTTATAGTATCTTATTTATTTTGATAGAACTAAGGATTGAACTTCATGGCCTTGAACACATAAGACAAATATTCTATCCCTTAAGTCCCAGAAGTCTTATGATTCTTCTCATGAATACCACAAATATTTACTAAATGGCTATGCTGGCCTGCCTCCATGAGAGAGCCCAATCGTAGACTTAAGAACAAGATAAAGCACCATCCAACTTCTGAGAGATCACAGATTAGTGAAAGCCACAGGAAAATAAGTCATTCTTTCACCAACTCTACCAAGGAACTTTTATGAAGATGTTAATTGAGAAGCTGTTATACATTACAGAGATTTTACTTGTGAAAATGAAGGGATTCCAGATAAAATTATGCACATTAAATTCTTTTAAAATACATCTTTTATGTGTATGAGTACTTCACCTGAATGTATATATGTGAACCAAATACTTGCCTGGTGTCCTCAGTAGTCAGATTGACAGGTGAGGGTGCCACATTGCCTGGAAATGAGCTATAGATGGTGGTGCTGGCAATTTAACATGTGGGAGCTGGGAACCAAACCCAGGTCCTCTGCAAAAGCAACAAGTGCCTTAAACTGCTGAGCCATCTCTTAGATTAGTTTAAAGAGCACACTCCTATTCGTTGATGAAAACCAGCTGAAGGGAAGCATCCACATTCTAAGCAGATATAAAGAAGAAACTGTTTTACTGCAAGGAAAATGAAGGAGGACTCTATGGTAGCTAGAGAAAAAGTGATGAAGTAAGAGAAGGCGATATGAGTTATCACTGACAAGCACGAAGGAGACCATATAACCTATGAGAGAAGCAATCTGGGCAACCAACCATTCAACCTCAACACAACTTGAAGACACAATTGCACAATTCTTTTCATTATTCTATGGTACATGAATAATTCCACTGGCAATTTGTTTAAATCCTTCTGTAAGACTATAATCTATCAATAGAATGGTGGTTTTTCCTTGCTGAACCAATAGGTGATCTTCAATCCAACTGTAGAAAGAATTAGGATTAATTTATGTAAGCCTCACTTGTAGATGGGATGGGCAGTGTATAGGCGACATAAAAGTAAGTTTGAACACTGAAAAGTGAAGCATACTTTTTTGAAAAAATTCAATTAACTGGAATGAACCATTTTTTAAAAAAATTATAGGAGCTAAAATTTCGTCCTTGTAATTTCCTCTCCTTTCTCCTCCTCCTCTCCCTCCTCCCCACCATCTTACTTTTGTTAACCATTTATATCACCCTCTAGCTGCCCCATGTCCTCACCATGTAACTACTTAGTTATCTAATATGCTTAGGTGAAATTAAAATTAACACAGACATTATTTTCACGTGCTGGATTTGGTTATTTGAAATGAGTCCTCCTGTGTGATAATTTGTATCTTTATTATTTAGTGCCTACTGTAAAATTGCATGATGGAAGTGAGTATGTTCTAGAAAATATTTTAAATGTTTCCGGCCCAAACACTCTATATCAAGGAAGTGTAGTTGCCAACTTGAAACAGCCTTGGAACTGAACGCCTAATACCAGTCTAAGATGTAAAATATACATGTTTTTCTTTTTCCCCTAGGAAAACATGGATTATGCTATGAAGGAAAGCAATAAAAACTGTATAGTAGGCCCCGTGCCCTGGGTAAGCAGGCAAGCAGGCCGAGGACAGCCATGGTGGTCATCACTACAGTGAACAGGTATGTGGTAGAGAAATGGGAGAGAATGGAAAACAAAGTAGTTCCTACACTGTGGAGAGACTGAACTGAAGAAGTGAAGGTGGTGAGAAACAGGTTGATATGGGTGGCCTATGCTGCCACAAGAGGCTGTGATGATGTCTGGGCCATATCTGTGGCTGAGGGCCATAATCAGTCCATGGCCCTACCTCAGTTGAGGTCTGTGATGACTGATATCTGTGGTCCATGTTACCACCAAAAACAGTGAGGATGCCTGGGGTCTGGGCCACCACCTGAGGCCATGTTGGTGTCCAAGGGCCATGCTGCCACCAAGGCCATACCAATTTTAGTGGTCTGTGCTGCCACCCAGGGCCATGCTGACATATGAGCCTATGCTGTGGCTCAGAGCAGTGTCTGGGTCTGTTTCAGCTGGGATCTGTGATGATAACCATGGCCTGTGTTACCACCAAGGGCCATGCAGATGCCTGTGGTTCAGTATGCCACCTGAGGCCACATGGCTGTCTTAGGGCCGCACTGTCACCAGGGCTATGCTAATCTGGATGCCCTGGGCTGCCATCTGGGGCCATGGTTACATCTGGGTACTGGCTGAGGCCGAAGGCCATGTCTAAGTTCATGGTCCTGCCATGGCCAGGGTCTGTATTCATGTCCATGACCAGTGTTACCATGGGGGGCCATGAGTGAATTGGCCCAAGTAGTTTGGCCATCTAAGAAGTAGTACTATTCCTGGCTGATTGCCTCAGTGGGAGAACTGCCCTACCTCTCCAGGAGAACTGGTCCTAAGGGCCAGGGAGAGCTAGCCCTGCACACAGGAGAGCTGTTACCACCCGTCACCTGGGGAGAGCTAACCCAGATGGAGTGTGTGAGAGAGTTGGATCTGATCCTCACCAGAGGGTGGTGGTCCCGGTGGAGGCCAGGACTGATCAGTTCAGATATCACCCAGGCCTGTGTCTAGGACTTTGAGTTGGCTGACCCCAACATCTACACCATCTATGACCTGCTGAAGTGCATAAACCATAGCTGCAGTATCTCCATGACTCAGGTAATAGCAGGATATCAGAGAGAAATTTCAGAGAGGGACCAGTATTGATGGTATACCAGAAGCTAGAGACTTTGATCCAAACCAACAACTCATTACAATGAACATTCATTTGAAAGTAAAACTGTTAGGGCAAATGGGTACACTGCATGACAATGGTCTACTCTGGTGACCAGTCTAGCAAATAACCTAGCTGTGATCATAGAGCCTTTGTCCAGTGACTGATGGCGGCAGATGCAGAGATTCACAGCCAGGTACCAGGCTGAGCTCCGGAAATCCAATTGATGAGAGAGAGGAGAGATTCTGCAGGTGAGGGACATTGAGATCATGATGGAAGAACATGCAGAGATGACTGGCCACACTAGTGGAAGCTCATGAACTGTGGACTGGTGACTGTGGAACCCCTATGGGACTGAACTAGGCCCTCTGGATACAGAAGATAGTTGTTTGTCTGGAACTGTTTGGGGGGCACCCAGGCAGGGGGATCAGGATCTGTCCCTGGTGTATAGGCAGGTTTCAGGGAATTCAGTGCCTGTGATGTGACGCCTTGCATAGCCTTGGTGCAGTGGGAAGAGTCTTGGACCTACCTAGGCTCAGTGTGCTGGGCTCTGTCCATGGGAGACCTTGATTTGGGGGATGTGGGGATATGGGGTGGCTTGGTAGAGAGGGCTGGGGGGGTGGGAGGATTGAGGAGGGGGAATCTGTAGGTGGTGTGTGGAATGAGTAGAAAATTTCTTAATAAAGAAAAATGAAAAAAAAACAATATAAAGAAAAAATGTATAGCAAATGATTTAATAACTTTTTATAGTTACTGGAATTAATAAAGATATCACCAATTTATTGTGCTTATCTAGTATGTGTGCATTTTGTTGCAAAGCAATGTGTTCATAAAAGTAATTATTGAATAAAATAGTTTTCTTTTTTCTGTTTTTTAATTATTTGACCATTTCCTACATTTATATGATGAAGTTATATATATAAAATATTTTTAATTAAGACTGTGTAATTTTTCTCATAAATACATTTCTATTTCTACTTATTGGAGATAAAGAATAATAAATTTTTAGAGCATATAGACACCTACATTATTTATCAATACTTTGAACAAAGAGCATTTGAAAGAACAAGATCCTGTATTTATATAACTTGTTTTATTTCTAACATTGGTGAATTATTAAAATATATTAATGTAGTAAACTAAATTTTCAACAATACGTATCTACAGAAAGTCTTATATTTTATACAGTGTATGTCAACTTATGACAGGGTTACATTTTGATAAACCTATAACAAATATAAATGATCACATGTCAACAATATGTTTAATGCTCATGATTCACTGAACTCCATAGCTTAGCAAAGCAGTGCAATGTGAGGTAGCATTTCTGATCCTCTTGATTTCTCAGTTGGCTGGGAGCTATGCCTTGTTGCTTGGCATCTCTAAAGAGTTTTCTACTACATATGGCTATCCTGTACAAACATAAAAACTCAAAATCCAAAATTTGATTTCTACTGACTGTGTTCCTTTTTTCCCACTACCCTAAAGTTGAAAAACCATGAGATAAGCCATAGCAAGTAATAGACTGCAAGTTCAGTTCATCTTCATGAGAGGGTAAGCAGAGAGTACCTCATTTCCACATCACGGTCAGCAAGATTAAAGACCAGTGTGACTAAATGATTGGCCTCCAGATTGTCAGCAATAATTAGAAGAGTTGTCTTGGAACTTAAGACCGCTCTTATCCTAGTTTATATGCATACTCTCTCATAGTCAACAAAAGAGTTAAATTCATTCAAAGATACTAGGTATCCCAAAACTTTTCCTATGGAGACATGCAGACTTTTAAAACTTAAAGTGGCGACAACAGACCAAAGAAATCATTCCATTCAAATCTAGTTTGGTGAGCTGGTTATTTACAGGAACATGGGTGAGAACAGGAGCGCAGGTGACCCAAGTAGTCCTATAACACTGAAAAGCACGCTCCAGCAGGGGTTATGGTTCAGGAACAATGCATCACAGTTCACTGTGCAATTCGCAGGCAGCTCCAGCCAAGATTTTCTTCTACTGCTTCCAAGGTTTGCTGCTTATGTCACTGTGGGGAAAAGCTCAGGAGTTTTCAATGCTCTAAGTTTTGTGAGCTTCCTGAGTCTTAAAAGTCATCCTTTCCCTCTGGGAGAGAATGTTTCCATTTGAAGGACATGATGACGTCACACATCACTTTTTGGTTCCTATATTTTCTCTGCCATTTCTTCATGCTTCCTTCCTTAGTTTTGAAAGCTTCGATATAGTGATTATTATTTTTTCTACTTATGGCTAGACATCAAGCCACCCCACCACAGCATAATCACTCATTCTCAGCAGCTTCTAGTTATGAGTCATTGTAATAACCACAACTTACTCCAAATAAGAATTTTCTCTCCATGACCAAGGTTGATAGAAGCAATAATCTTTGGGAGCATACATGAATGTTTAGAAGGCACTTTGATAGGCAAGAGCAAAAGCTTCTTTACTATTACCTTTGATTCCTCAGCCACAGAGTGTTGTACTGCAACAGTAGCAAACATGAATCCCATCCTAGAATTACACTCCCATTGATAGTAAAGAGATAGGAATAGGAGGAACAACAGCAAAATAAAAATCAAAGGGGATAAAAGGTAGAATACAATTACTACAAGTGTGCACACCAGTCTCTTAAAATGAAAACAACTGATTTCCAAGTGAGAGGAGAAACAAAACAGTGTCATAATACTGCATGAGCTTCTTGGCTTGAGAATGCTTCCTAGCTGCAGAGTGTGGAGGGAAAACCCAAGGTTAGCTACATAGACCTGAGAAGACTAGCTTGTTGGAAAATAAGGCAGAGAGAAGTGAGAGTTCCCAGGGAACAGAACTAGACAAGAAAGACCTAAACAAAGTGAGAACTCTAGAGACCTGAATGTTACCCAAGGATTTAGTAGCGTGTTTATTATTTATTTTGGGGAGCTGGGCTGGAGAGATAGGTTGGCTGTTAAGAGCTTGGGCTGCTCTTCCACAAGACATGGGTTCAATTCCCAGTACCTACCTGGTATCTCACAAGCATCTGTAACCCAGTTCTGAGAGAATCCAAGGCTCTCTTTTGACCCCTGAGGGCACCAAGAAATAAGAATGTGCATAGACATAGAGGCAGGCAAAACACCCATACACATAAAATAATAAAATATAAGAATTTAAAAATAACGTATGGGAGAGCAAGTTGAGATTAAGGAAAAGCATTTCCTATTCAAATGACAAAGAAAGCAGTGCCCTGTGATGTCACAGTGTCAGGAACAATACCTTCCTCCCCATCCAGTGATGTCATGGTGTCAGGGACAGTACCTTCCTCCCCATCCAGTGATGTCATGGTGTCAGGGACAGTACCTTCCTCTCCACCCAGTGATGTCATGGTGTTAGGGACAGTACCTTCCTCCATATCCAGTGATGTCATGGTGTCAGGGACAGTACCTTCCTCCCCATCCAGTGATGTCATGGTGTTAGGGACAGTACCTTCCTCCATATCCAGTGATGCCATGGTGTCAGGGACAGTACCTTCCTCCCCATCCAGTGATGTCATGGTTTCAGGGACAGTACCTTCCTCCATATCCAGTGCTGTCATGGTGTCAGGAGCAGTACCTTCTTCCTCACCATCCAGGCTGAATATCCTGACAATTCACAAGGCCTTAGACTAAGCATTCAAAGGAGCTCTGCCTTAGTAGAATAAAATAAGTTGCCAGAGACCAAATCTTTATTCCTCTAATTCTACCCAAAAGAACTTAATAGTTCATTGTATGGTCCTGGGGGATAAAATGTACACCGCACACATATAGACACAAATTCATGTGTACCCAATTCATCAACCAAGAATGTATTGTAAATGCCTGTTATCGATCTAAGATTCTAAAGGTCTGCCAATGAACAAGAACTGATCACCTGTGGAAAATAAAGATCAATCAGAATTGATTCAAACTCGTTTTGCAGCTGTTATGGGTGTTAGAATTTTAAGAAAAAGAAATTAAAACATCCACTATGAACATGTTTTACATGCACAAAACATGTAACATTACACATGAAAGGTTAAAAAAAAGAAGTATAGAAATTAAACTTTGACTTTAAGGGAAGAATAGACTAAATGTAGTTAACAATGAATCTGATGATATTTAAAAAACAAAACAAAACATAAAACACATACACACAGAAAGATGTAGTGAACTTGAAAGCACACAATAGGAACTAGGCAAAATAAGATGGAAAACAAAGTAAACCTGGAGCATCAATAACTGAAGGAGAGCTAGAACAGCCTAACTGAATGCCACTCTAGTCTTCCAGTGCAGGGCCTGGGAAGAAGAAAAAAAGCATAAGGCAACAACATCACAAATGTTTCCACACTGGTGGATCCAAGGATCTCAATGAACTATCCACAGTAAAATTAAAACAAAAAGTGAGAGCCTATGGAAAGATTTGTTTTAATAAAAATCAGATTCCTCTTTGGAAGTAAGGTCATTGAACAGGCAGTACAAAAACTTCCTTAAAGGAACTACTAACTCAGACAAAATTTCTATGCTCAAAAAGATTGCCTGTTAAAGTGAAGGTAAAATAAAAGCATTAGGGAAAGTTACCATAGGGAAGTTAAAAAAACATAGTTGCTGAAGATCTGCATTTAAAGAAATGCTGAGATTTCCAGGCAGAAGAAAACATAACTTATAAAATATGACCTCTACAAAGAAAAAAAACTAGAAAGGAAAACTGCATGGGTAAAGATACAAGAAATTCTTGTATATATATATATGCATATATTATAATATATAATATATTACATATTATGATATATAATATATTATATATCATAACATATATGATATGATATAATATATTATATCATATCATATCATATTATATTATAATATATCATATCATATCATATTATATTATATTATATTATATTATATTATATTATATTAATGAATGAATTATTTAAAAGTAGAAACAACCAAAGATAATTTATAACTAGTAAACTAAACATGCAGGATGCTACACTAAAGTATGTGATTCATCTAATGGAAAGGAAAAATGAAATAGAAGAAAGACTATTTTTACTTGGGAAGGACATTTTAATAAATACCAAATGAACTGTTGTTCTGTGATCAATTAAGACAGTAACCCAGATTTCGAGTGGACTCATCCACCTGATATCAAGCATAACCACATTTACAGTGTCTATGAGATGTGCTGCTTTTCATTAATTTTGTTATTTGACAATTTCATACATGTATATAAACTATTCTAATTATTCTCCAAGTGCATACACCTTCTCTTATCATCCTCCCCACAGCTCCAACTCCATCTTCCCTACCAGGCCCATGACTCTTGGTTTGGTTTTGTGTCTCATTTAGATTAAACAGGACCACATGTGTCACTGCTGGCTTGGAACTATCGATTGAGGACTGGTGGTGTCATCAGTGAGTACTCAACTAAAGACAATGCCTCCCCTTTTGTGGCTCTATTAGTTATAAATAGTTCAGCAGGGGTGAGTCGTCCCTTGAGCTCTTCTTCCATTAATGTCTGATTACTGAGAGGCCCATTCTTGTGCAAATTCAGTATAGGCATTCCCAACTGTAGGGAGATTTTATCGCAATGGCTGTATCATGCCCAGATGATGGCATTTTGCAGAACATTTCCTCATTTTTGAAAGAGAATTTAAAAAAATGGAACAAATTGAAAACATGTAATATAAGTAACAAACTGGTAGTCTTGTATTAACAACAATCTATAATAAGTAGCTATTTTCTATGATTGATATGTAAATTAAACAAATTTTTATTTTAGAGTAATCTACATAAACATATCACATATGCAACTATGTACATTAAAATATAGCTATTGTCGGATTAGATTTAAAAAGCATTTGCTGCCCATTTGCTGCTTGCTAGGAGTATACATTAAACACAAAAATGCAAGTGTGTAAAATGTGAAAGATAGGTCAAAAATGATGCTAAAATTAATCAAAAGAAAACTTGAATAGCTATACTTATATTAGGCAACATGACTTCAAAACAAAGATTACCAGGACTGAAGAAAATTTCTTCTCGAAGACAAATATCAACCCATCTAGAAGACACTTGAAATCTAAAAGCCTTGTACCCAATAACAGAGAGGTAGACAAGAGTTTATTTTCAATTAATCATTTGGTTAGACTAAAATGATTGTCAAGTCGTATAAACAAATTACATATTATCTATTTCTAAATTACTTCAATCAAGAATTTTACCCATTGAAATAAAACTAATTCAAATTGTTTATTATCAAGCAGAACAAAATGGTAGTTTTACTCCATGTACTCCAAAGAAGCAAAGCTAGGACCTGTGTCCTTTGGAAGAAACAGATATCTATGGACAGTCTGAGTGGAAGTAAGAAGTAGCTATTTACCTTGCCCACGCTGTTTCATTCTCAGGAGACATTGGAAAACAGTGCATAGTTGTAGCCCATGTAAATAAGCAGCTACTAACTGGGCCACCAGCGGAATAAGTGGACTTAAAACTATAAAATGTGGGTGCTATATAGGAATTAATGAGAAGTGGCAGTAGTGTTATAATTAAGAATACAATCAACATAGATACGTGGAATTTCACATTTTCCTTTTCTCTAATCTATGAAGATTTATCCTAATCAAAACTTTTAATCAATATCCATGTATAGGAAGCATGCTGGATTCCCGTAACTGAAGCCCAAAAGCCTTGCACACGTGTGCATTTTCCCCAGGAGATATGAACAAGCATCTGTTCATCAGATAATGAACTGATGACAGAACCAAGGAACAATCCCAACCAAGCCTAGCTTGCTAGGTCAATGGGTACATCAAGTTACCGGAGCCTGAGTGAGGGGTTTCTTACAGGAACATGTCTGACTCAGACATGGCTGCACCATTGAATGGCCTACCTCAGCATGGCTGATGACTCACAAAATATGCACCTCTCTAGCTCCCTGCCCATCTTGTAGGCAGCTCTACTGAAGAGAATGGAGTGCCCCTCAGCAAGGGTTTACTGCTTTTGTAACATTGAGGAGGGGACTTGGGAAGCTCCTAACTTTTTGAGGCTCTAAGAATCATTTTCTCTTGTGTCTTATGAGTCCCCACCCTCCCTCTGGAGGGGAACGCTTCAGTTCAGAGTAAATAGCTGCACAATGCCTAGGGAAGGGAAGGAAAGAATAAACAACAACAACAACAACAACAACAAAGCTGCTCTGGTCAGGAGACTGTAGCAACTTACAACATATTGTTAAAATGATAATACTTAAATAAGAAAAATAACTGACTCAATAGAACATAAATGGTATCAAGAAAGCACAGGAAATACCTATTATATTATTTATATCAAAGCAATGAGCAGTGACTGTTTCGAAAGATGTGGCCTTTGAAATTGGCCTTGATGCTTAAGGATGTTTGAGCATATGGGGATGTGATGTGAGTGGCGTTTAAGTAGAGGAACAGCACACACAAGTGCAAGAACAGTGTGTGAAAGTGTATGATCTCTTTCAACCGCTATAGATAAATGAGAATGAAAACAGTGGAGGGGCTGGAGGAGGGAAGAAGGGAATCTTTGATTGGTATGTAAAATCAATAAAAAAAATTCTTTTTTTTAGAGGGCTATGGATGCTTTATTTTTCTTCTTCTTCTTTTAATTAAGAGATTTTCTATTAATTTTACATATCAACCATGGATTTCCCTGTCCTCCCTCCTCCCATTCCCCAGCCTCCTCTCCCAAACCACCACCCACTGCCACCTGCTCCAAGGCAAGGTCTCCCATGGGGAGTCAGCAGAGCCTGGTACATTCAGTTGAGGCAGGTCCAAGGCCCCCCTCCCTGCACCACGGCTTCGCAAAGTGTGTCACCATAGGCACTAGGTTCTAAAAAACTGCTTCATGCACTAGGGACAGGTCCTGGTCCCACTACCTGGGGGCCCCTTAAACAGTTCAAGCTAAACAACTGTCTCGCTTATCCAGAGGGCCTAGTCTAGTGCCTTGGGGGCTCCTCAGCTATTAGTCCACAGTTCATGTGTTTCCACTAGTTTGGCTAGTTGTCTCTGTGCTTTTTCCAGTCATGGTCTCGATATCTCTTGCTCATAGCATCCCTACTCTCTCATTGATTGGACTCCTGGAGCTCCACGTGGGACCTGGCCATGGATCTCTGCATCTACTTCCATCAGTCACTGGATGAGGGTTCTATGATGACAGTTAGGGTATCCAGCCATGCAATCACCAGCTCAGGCACCCTCTCTACCATTGCCATTAGTCTATGGTGGAGTCATATTTGTGGATTCCTGGGGACTGCTTCTCCCTAGTCTCATGGTGCCTTCATTTAGCATGGTATTTCTTTGTTCTCCCACTTTGTTCCTGATCCACAGCTCCAGGAAGACTAGCTTATAAGTAGGACCCTAGGATAGACACAGGGATCACTCAGCGATGGAGAAATAGATGAGATCTACATGAGCAAACTGGGGGGGGGGGTGGAGGCGATGGAGGGCAAGGGATGGGGGAGGTTTGAGCTGAATCAAAAAAAATTTTTCTTAAAAAAAAGAAGAGAAAACTGTGGGAACTCTTTTACAAGAATAAATTCTAAGAAAAACTTACAGCAGTATTGTTAGCAAAAACAAAACGTTAGATATAACCATCAGCACTAAAAACTAGTGAATTATATGCATCTACAGCAACTCAAATGAGCCTTTCTCTAAATGTTCTTATAGTACATTTTAATTTATATAATATAAAATTGTAATTAACTTATAACTATAAAATTGTAGACATGGTAACACTAGTAGTTTTCAGGAGTTTATGTGATGGACAGAAAATCAATATGACTACGGAGGCAGGATATGACTTTAAAGGTAATGAAAATTTGACAATTTGTGTATTGTTAATAAATCTATGCATGGAATACCATGACACCAAGTATTCAGATAGACTGCATCAAATTCTATTGTATTATAATTAGGACTTAACTATTAGGAACCATGGGTAAAGAATTCAGAGGACCTCTGTGTATCATCTTTCAAATTCCCATGAATTTACATTTCTGAAAATGTTATTAAATGCTATACATTATAAAATTCTACATATATTTACCATACAATATAACAGTCTAACTCCTAGATATTTGCCCAAGATACATTTAAATATTTGTATATAAAAATACTTACTTATTCATTATCACTAAAACCTGGAAAAGTTAATATTTATGTGAACTCATAAATGGGCAGACAAACAGTCCATCTGTGCAATGGACTGCCACTGTAGAACAAAAATAAATGTACTGCCAACCCTGCTACAATATGCATGGGTCTCAGTGACATTATTCTGTGAGGGGCAAGACATAAAATGTTGCAAGAGTCCATTTGTGTGACAGTTTAAAATGAAATTAATTCAGAGACAATAATTAGATCACTGGTAGTCATACCAGAAGTCAGAGGAGGAGGACAGTTGTGAACATCTGGGGTGATGGAACTACTGTGCATCTGGATTGCATTGGTGGTTATGTAAGTGATTAACTATGTCACAACTCAGCCCAAAGGGAAAATCCTTCATAAAAATCTTAAGAATTCTGACTATAGAAAAAAGTACATTCACTGTTAGACTGTTTTTAAAGAGCTCACATATTATATACTATGGTAGGTAGAAATGAATTCCTCCCTTCCTAAAGATCTTAAGATTTCTTTCCTCCCTGAGTATATTTACTTCTATATTTGATGTTTCTCTTTCTGCTTTCATCTGGTAAGATTTTCATATTAAATGAGTATTATTTTTGAGACTAGAAATGCTATTTTTAGCAAAGTAATTAGAAATTTGAGCATTTCATACGACATTTAAATGCATTGAGCTCTTCTTCCTCAGTGTTAGTCAGGGTTCTCCAGAGAACTAGAGACAGGTAGACAGCTAGCTAGAGAGCTAGAAAGCTAGATAGATGACAGATATTACAGATGGATAGAAAATATTATAACTGAATGATATCTATTATAGATGACTAATAGACTATTGATAGACAAATATACATGCATACATAGTTATTATAGACAAATTATATATCGATGTTAGATTTTATAGGTAGATAAATAATTGATATGTAGGTATATAGATGATTGATAAGATTATAGATATGATAGATAAGAAGATACATATATAGCTATAGACATACCTCACTTCAGATTCCCCAATAAAGCATCTTCAAATTTTTTGAATCATCTTCTGCTGGTATGTTTTTCAATGCCTGATGGATATAGGTTCTCTAACCTACACAAAGAAGATGATGACTTTTTATAAATGCTGCCCTGTCACCATCTTTACCTCAGTGGACCATGATTACAATACTTTCCACTTGGCAAAATTGATAGGCATATCAGGGTAATGATGTGAGAAAGCTGTAGCAGTTGGCTTTATTAGCATGGGTTACTGCTAATGTGATATATAATAGAGTCTGCTTGAGAGCCAGTTGGAAGTGTAACTCATAAATGAAATATTGAACTTTGGATTAACACTGTGTTTAAGTACTAACTTCTTTGTCACGTTACCACTAGGTAATTTACCTAAATTCTCCAGGTCAGCTTGCTTTGTCATAATGAAACGAAGAATTGTTAACAGTGATTGTCCTGAGGATTAAGTGAGTTAAGTCATGTGAAGTCTTTAGGTGGTATTTGGAGGCACGGGACATGGTCAGCCGTAGCTGTCTGTTAATAGAAGCCTGCCTATCGATGCTACATTGAGATCACAATGGGAAAATCTACTTCTAAGTCTCTTTGAAGAATATAATATGAGAAGTACCAAAAATAGTACCTGATTTTAAGGAGGCAAACTCATAGCCTCAGAGCATTGGAGTCATTTACTCACCAATGCCCCTTCCCTTGGACAGCTTATTGTTTGCAAGATGGTGTAACCTTTGCAGGGAACTGGGTCACTTTCAATGAATAATAGTCATACATGGCTGGATAGACTGACAGATCATTTGGTCCGTGAAAAACAGCTCATCCTAAGCTCTGAAATGTTCAAACATTTCCCTTTGTTTAAAAATCAAATGCTGAATTCACACGCTGGAGGGAAACTGTCCTTTTGTGTTGTTCTCAGTGAAGTCACTAGCAAGGTCATGAATGCAGTCAAAATCATATTGGTGTGATATTAGGAAGCCTGACTTTGAATTCCTGTCCTCACTGTTGGCTGATGTGAGTCTGTCAGGACAGAATCAATTCCTGGATTACTCATGAAGCAAGGCACCTTGGAAATGGAAAAGGTATGTGTATTTATATATCTGAAGCCATATTCCTTTTTTGTAAATAAAAATTCCAACCTACATATATCCATTTTGTCTTGAATATCTAATCATACAGTATAAGTTAAAAATGCTCTTTGGGATGACTTAGTTAAAGTTGGCTGCCATTCCTGATATTCCAAGGCCTATTTTAGTCCAAATTGAAATTGTGTGTCAAGCTACACTAGTTGTTTTCATGATGGGGCATACTCTACAAGGCCAATTGTCAGTCTGAAAAACAAGAAAAAGGAAGACTAAAAGACAAAGAGAGGGATTAATTAAAGGCAAGAAAGAGCTGACACTTTCCTGTTTTGCATCTAGATTAACTAATATATGCGCTTTTAAATTAAATAAGCCCTTTAAAAAATAACAATGTGCTGCTGTATCTGGGCGTGGCTGCAGAAAATGGCCCTGCTGCGAGGGTGGTTTGCAGCGGCACCCAGCCAAATCCAGTGTGGGTGTGGAGACAACCAGTATCACTCCACCCTGCTGTCATGTTGCCTAATTAGCTGGTGTGTGGAAAACAATCTTGGGAGGCAGAGTAATCTCTCATTTTAGAGTCGTGATGCAATGATGCAGTGACTGCCTACTTGTGGCGGAAATGCTGAGTGTCCACTGACATCCGTTTTCTGGGAAGAGAGGCCAGTGTAGAGGTCTGAGGACTGCAGCTTCCCACAGGATCTCATGCTAGAAGCCTTGCTCACTTAACTCACATTTACGAGTTCAACAAAACGTGCTTACAAAACCAGAGCAGTCTGAACCCAGTCCTCCTTTCCAACTTCATATCATTTTAGGGCAAATAAGCGCCTTTGCCAGATCCCACCTTCTCTCTGTCGCTCATTAACCAGGAGGGATTGTTCCGAGAGACCCTTGTGAATCAGAAAAAAAAGAAAGAAGGAAAACCATTGAGGGAAGACTTAGGTAAGAAAACACATTCAACCTGTGGTCTCTAGAAGTTTATCATCTAGAGAACCATAGGTTCATAAACAGGACTTAAAGCTGGTAGGAACCTTAGTATATTTTAATATATTGAATTCCTTTTTCCTTATTCCAGTCACTGTCGGGTGGAGGATACTGATTCAATGACCAATTGGTAGAAAGCAGCAGAAGTCAGAAGTTTCAGCTTTCCCAGTTGCCAGTCTAGTGTGTACCTTATTTGCTATTTTCTTTTAAAGTTTTTGTACTTATTTGCTCTGTGTATAAGCTTTTTGCCTGAATTTATGTCTATGAACTATTTGAGCACCTGGTGCTCTCAAAGGCTAGAAGAGGGCATTAGATACCTTGAAAGTGGAGTTACAGATGTTAAATTTCCATGTGGGTGCCAGGAACTGAACCTTGGTCTCCAGAAAGTGCATTCAGTGCCTTCAACTGCTTGCTAAGCCACCCCCAGTCCCTGTAACATTTTTTTCCAAAACGTATTTATGTGTGGCTTAGGGACTGATTGTCATTTCATCATTTTATATTCCAGAGAATATACTCAGTCTCGTATGCATCATTTAGTGCAGAGTTTGACTCTAGATTACTACTGTCATTAGCAGATTAAAAATGTACACTTTCATTAGCTTTACTGTTTCCAGTAGCTCCAACTGGGAGGCTGTTCTGCTCCTAGACGACATTTGACAATGTCTCAGATTTTGGTTGTTGTACCTAGGAAGGCACTATGGCATCTGGAAGAAAATGACCTGAGATGCTGCTAAATATTCTACAATGTGTAAGACACATGTTCAGCAAGGAATAACCCAGTTCAGAGGACCAGTGGAGAGATACAGAAGCCATGCTGTGTGCTTTTCAACAAGAATTAGCTATAGACTCAACTCACTATCTTGGTGACTAGGCCATCATTCTATTACAAAAAAGCCCTATGATATTCAAAGGGCAATATGGGAACTTACCAGAAGAGCTAACACCTACTTTTAATTTTTCATTACTTATATTTTGAAATTAAAATATAATTATATCATTTCCTACTTTCCTCTCCAACCCTTTCCATCCATATACCTGACCCTGCTCAGTCTCAAATTCATGGCCTCTATTTATTTGTTGTTACATATACTTATGTGTGTATACTCCTAAATACATAAAAACAACCTGCTTTGTATAATGTACTTTTATGCAACTGAATGATTTCAGGACTGACCACTTTCTAATGAATAACTATGGAACGATTTATTTTGCCCAGTTTCTTAGTAATAACTTAAAAGATTAGTCTCAATCTACTGTGTGCAGGGTGCATGAACAAATCTGCCAGCAGTCAGTAACTCCCCCATGGACAGAGACAGAACAGCTTCTAAGATTTGTAGACTAGAGGTTTTAACTTGTTTTCTATTTTTTCCTAACCCTCTCCTTTATTTGACTATTTCTCAAAGGCTGTTTTCTTCCATGTCTAACTGTCAGGTCCCTCTTTCTCAGCTTCTTTCTGTGTTAATTGTACCAAGTAAGGAGTTTCATTTTGTAGTTCTCATAGGTGCGTAGAATAGATGCATAGAATGCTTACACCCAACCCTCCACTATCCTTTCTTATCTCTCCCATCTCATGCTTTCTCCCTCCCAAATTCCAAACAGTGCTCTCTTTACAGTCTTTTCCTTCTCATTTCATTCTGATTGCAAATATGAGAGAAAACATGTGATATTTGTTTCCCTGAGCCTGAGCTATCTCATCTAATATGGTCATCTCTATGTATTTATTCCTTTTTCTTTCTGTCCTTCTGACCTTGAATTCGTTATGAAGCCCAAGCTGTCAGGGGACAGATGGTCCTCCTGCCTCTGCCTCCCAATTGCAGGATTAAGATATATATCATGAAATCCAGCCTAATTTTTTTCTTTATGGCTGAATAAAACTCCATTGCATCTGTATCCAACATGTTTATGTATTCATTCACTGATAGACACGCAGGCTAGTTTCATAATTTAGATAACAAACATGGATAAGAAGATGCCTTTATAATAAGCTGACTTAGGCATATACTTAGTGAAAAATCTTTACCAACCCAAGGAGGTTCAGTTTGTTACATTTTAGAATCTGTCTTGAATTTCTGTCTCCTTCTCTTCTAAGAATAGCCTGTCTTGACTTTACAGTCCGAAGTCTATATAACTAACTTCCTCTCTACTTTCTTCTCTAGAAACTGCCTGGGCGTCTCTTTCAAACTTGTAATGTTTATCTTCACTGTGTCTGAATAATTGCTTAAATAGTGAGATCTTGAATGTGATCACAATGTGCCTAAGATATATGTGTGCTTAGCTTACAAGGGGAGAAGCAGGTGTCTCCTCCTTCATCACAAGGACAGGGGGCATCGCTCCTGAATTTCCAGTTTAGCCAGCATCAAGCATGATGGTATTAGCAAAGAACTGTAACCCTATTTGTTGGTGGATTAATTTACTGATGGATAGAAAGAAAGAAAACATGAAACACAGTTTGGAAAATCTCAGTGATGCCAAATGTGGACACTTTCCGCTGTGGTTTCTGGATTTCACATTATAACTTGCCCCAGTCCTCACTTGAGAGAGAAGTATATCTTTTCCTGTGGACCGTGCTATTCCCAGGTGCTGCTCATTCCTCCACTTCTAAAGTCAACCCCTTTCATCATCTTATATTTCTATCAAAACATCTCATTCATTCATTGGCTCAGATAAAATGAACATCAGTTTCACTCTGTGGTAGTTATTGGAAATGAATCAGGAACCTTGTCTTAAAGTCATGATGCAGTAAGATAGATAAACCAAATTCTCAGTGTGGGTCATCTTCAAACACAAGTTTGTAACTAGAGAAAGATAAAATTCAGTGTGAAATTCCACAGAGTCGTTGCACAATCAGCTGAGAGATGAAGAATGGACTTTTGGGAAAAGTGAATTTGGCAAGTGCCTTAAGAGACAAAATATTTCTGGATATGTAGGTGAAGTTAAGGAGGGCACTATTTTATGGAAAAGTGATATTACAAAGTTTAATTTAATCCTAGCAAGATGCATTAAAATGATTATAGAATTTAAGAATGCACTGGATCTAAAAGTGATACCACACCTAGATTCTGCTCTGAATGTGACTTATTTGTCATGGCTGTCCCATCTAGAATTCATCAATATCTAACCTCTTCTTTACAGAAGATCTACCTGAAATCAATGTTATATTTTAATAAATGTTTTTGTTAACTTTCTTACTTTGAATATTTGTTGAATGCATCCACATTTTTTGCATTCCAAATTGAAGTGTAGCTTCACAAGTTAAAAAAACATAATTAATAAAACCTTATTGATTTTATATAATCAATAGTGACATGTCATTAAAATTTGTTCAAAGTTCATAAAATAGCATATTAAAATGAAACTGCATAAAGAATCTTATTGGTAGTCAGCCAAGATATATGAATGAAGTTGGAAGAAAATAGAATTTCAAAGTTTTATAGTTGCTTAAGCAGAATTTGGTTCTGGAGTTCAAAGGCAGGGCACTTGAATATTGTGAGCACAGTCTTGGAGTCAATCCCCAGGATGGATGAACACACACACACACAATCTATATTCGCACACACCAATCTCTCCTTATCTACCAACACATTCAGGGAAAACAATTGTTTTCACAAATACAACAAAAAATTGATACCTCACAAAGAAAGTGTTCAACACACGATAGTGTTCTTTAACAAAGTCGATTGCCAGACTGCTAATACCAAGCAGAGGAGAAACATTTCAAAGTATCCAGATATGATATGACCTGTCCAGCAGGCCAGGTTATTCGAGGGTCTCGAGGAGGGACCACCTGTGAATCAATGGGGGGCGAGAGGGAAAGGAGACCAAGAAAGACAAAGCAGTCTGAGTTGCGTCAAGGCCTCGTTTATTGACTGGGTGTTAGAGCTTATAAACAGGGCTTCAGGTAGGGAGGGGGAGCAGGAGTGAGGAGAGGACAAAGAAAATTCCTAAGGAGGGTCAGCAGGAGGTCTCTTTGGTCCCAGGCCCCTGCAGCTAGCTGATTTAAAGAGGTTTATTTAATCCTACATTCCTAGGTTAGACTAAAAGCCTCCTATTTACACGAGGCTTGATAAATCGTGGCAGGTAACACAAGGTTCAAGACACCGCTGTCCAGAGTCGGTCTCCAACAGTTCCCCCTCTTTTCTCAAAAATGGACCAAGTCCATGTGATCGGGGTTGCGGAGGTCCGAGAGAGCCTCTGTCTTAGGCTATACAGGGGGACTCCCACGCACGGCAGGTGCCATGTTGAGCCGGTCTCAACGACCTCTGTACACTGTTGTCTCCTGCGTGGGCCCTGTACTATTCCCGTCATTGAGTACTCTCTAGCAAGACCGTGGGGACGTTAGGGCTTTAGGACACTGAATCTGAGTCCTTGATGGGGCTCCTGGCCAGCCTCCTAGGAATCTACTCTGTGATAATGAATCGAGACGTGTCGTGGTAAGGCCGAATCAATCTGATTTTTGATAAACCGAGTCAACCGCTGAAAGGCCCAGGGACCAAAGGTAATGAGAAGGAGAAGGAAAATAATCAGGGGGGCCAGGAGGGTGGGGATCAGGGTAGAAAGCCAAGGGGATTCTTTAAAGCTTTTATATAGAAGGGCAAACCCTGCTCCTAAGAGCAAGAGCCGCATCTTACTGAAGCCCCATAAAGGCTAACAAAGGAAAAACCCATAAGATTACAATTCCCATACAATTTCGTTTCACAAGATCATGGTCTGGTTACAGAGTGATCACAGAGGGGGTATAGTTATGTCAACAGGTACATTCTTCCTGAAACCTCAAGGGGGTATCAGGGTTCCAGAGTGGAGTTTACACAAAGGTCACAGTGGTCCTTCCTGGAACACCTGCAACTATCCCAGTCACAGTTGAGCACATCTCTTAGCAGAAATCTCTTTACATTGTTATATGGTTGCAGGGGAGATTGAACAATGGCTAAGTCAGGTTGCTCTTGGAACTAGATTTTTAGTTTCTCATTTCCTGGTGCTTGAAGTTTTCTCTTTTCCTGAGGCTTGGGGGTGTAAGCCTGAAGGGCTAGGGTCTTTCACTCCCCCATTTCTTTTTGGCAAATTTTAACCTTAAAATTATGGCATTACATTTGGTACCTCATGGCCTATTTTAGTAACTCATGGCCTGTAATGGCCATGCATAGTTCATGTATAATTAGCCATCTGGTCTCTATGCCAGGGAGTTTTCTTTTGACCCAGCATTTCAGCCTTTTTTGAACAAGGAAAATGGGACGATGTATTCTCTTCTGGAACTGCTTCAAGCTGGCATTGGGGTGTCGTTATCAGGGCCCCTCCCCCAAAAGGCTGAAAATCTGGTCAAAGACTGGGCAGGGGGCATTCGTCAGTAGCATGTAGCTGCCTGACACCATAGTGACAGAGAAGAATCATGTTAGCTGGGCTGGTCCACGTTAGCCTTTAGCACGTCGGAGTCCACAGTCATCTGGAGTGGTGGAGTCAGCAACTGAAACTTGGAGGTGTCTGACAGCCAAGTAGAAATCTGTTGAGACAGATTTAAACTAGGAACAGAGGTTAAAATTTGTGAACTTATTTGGAACCCTTAGGTTTATACCCTTAGTAATAGGAAAAGCACTAATCCCAAGACCATGAGAGAGGAAAAATACCATCTTTAGGAATACTTATCTGGGTTCTTTCGACCTCTGTGGAGTGGGTCTATGTTTTTATGACTCTTTTGATCCTTTGAGGCCTTTTTGCAGAATGACATAAAAGTTTTAGATACATTAGTATTACCAATCTGTACTGAAATCCATATTGTAGACAAAGCAGATAAAGGGTATCTGTAAAACAGCAGAAGTAGACTTATACCTTTGAGTCCCAACAAGAACTACAGATTTGGGCATTTTACTTCTGTCCAGAAAGCCAGGTGTAAGTTGGACAGAGATTTTAAGCCTGGTGAAAAGCACTTTTAGGCTTACATTAGACATATCTATATGACATCTAAAACAAATCCAAAATGTTGAACTTGTGACTGAACAGTAAGTGGTCATTGCTCTACCAGCTCATCAGGACTCCTAAATGTTAAGCTCTGAACCATAGAACAGGAGAGTAATCTGAAACATATCTTATTTTAGACTCATATCCGAACCTTTATGATTTATTTAAATTTTTACATCTTAGAACATTTTCTTAAAAGTGCGCTTACAAGCTAGCTATGGCCTTGCAGAAAGATCTGGTTGTCTGATGCTGCCATGCTGACAAAATTAGAGCTAGCCTAGTCATCAGCACTGTCAGAGATCTGAGAAGGATAAACTATATCTGAGTGCAGACCAAGAAGCTTCCAATCCTATAAATTACAGTGATCAACCCCTTACCCAGGTCTCTATAGCGTTGGAGGTACCAGTCAGAACAACATCAATCTTTTACCACCATCAAGCCCATAAGGCAGAGTACCTTTTCTGTGGAATAGGGACACGGAAGACTGACAGTGTCCTACTACTTGTCCACAGTCTGGGCTGGGTCCTGGAGGCAGGTGTTGCATTGGGGCATCTTGCCCTGTGGTCAGTGTCTTTCGCAATTCAGGTGGCATCTTTTTGTCATTCCATATCTTCTTTGGAGACCTTGGGAGTCATTGCTAGGAGCTGGGGAGCTAGGAGTCTCTGTTTCTGATAGTAAGTTTTTAATCAAATAATTTAAATGTCATATTCATCAGATCATTGACAGGTTTGAGGACAATTATCTATTAAATGTATCTGAGCCAAATAAATCTAGGCCTAATCTTGAAAATATCTCTAAGTTTGGTAATAATGACCAGGCTAATTTGTTCTCCTATAGATATATTAGTCAAATATACCTCTCAGTTTGTTTTATTTTAAATAGAACCATTTATGCTTTAAACTAGTATCTAGGCCGGGCGTGGTGGCGCACGCCTTTAATCCCAGCACTCGGGAGGCAGAGGCAGGCGGATCTTTGTGAGTTCGAGGCCAGCCTGGGCTACCAAGTGAGCTCCAGGAAAGGCGCAAAGCTACACAGAGAAACCCTGTCTCGAAAAAACCAAAAAAAAAAAAAAAAAAAAAACTAGTATCTGGATAGCCAGATGACTAGTATTAACTTGTATTCCTAAACACAAAGGACATGCATGCAAACTCAGACATTCAAAACCAAACATACATGTGGCCACATTTTCATTCATACCTGCAGAGTAGACAGACATTTTTAAAACTATGACCCTTTGGAGTCTCCATGTAACAGCAGAATAGCAAGAGAAAGAAATCTGAAACATGTTTACTTAAACTTTAAAGTTAGACCTTAAAGTTTCATTATATTTTTTTAAACTGTCATGACATGCTTAAGCCTTTAAATTTTTATATCTTAAACTGCTTCCTCAAGTCAAAAATTCATTTATTTAAACTTTTATTTTAACCAACAATAATTTGAAACCAATTTTCTTAAATGATGGCAAGTATTTGTAACACATTCAACTCAAATGACCAAAACCCATGTAAATTTTTATTTTTCCTGTGAAAACAAAAGCATAATTTCCCCAGTATCTTGAACTGGTAATTTAACATTTCTTTATTAAGCAATATCAGTGTTATGCCCAGATCGCGTCCCCAAAGAAGCCACTGGAGACCTCAGGTACAGAATGCAAAAGCAAGGTTTATACAAATGAAGTTTACAAGCCTCGGCAGGGGGGCTAGTTCCAAACTTCTCACACACAGCAGGGAGGTTGGAAGGAGCACATGTCTTTCTTTGTAAGGCTAGCACAGACCACATAATTCATCTCCCACCGCCCACATCCCTCTTTTAGGTTCATATCAGTAGTTTTTTATGTTATGTTGGTTCATATCAGTAGTTTTTTATGTTATCTTTATTTCTCATTAGTTTAGCAACCGTGTTTAGGAGTTTTATGAGCTGTCTCCCGGGTTTGGGGAGTTTGGGGAGTTTGGGATGTTTTATGACCACTTAGTCTCTGTCAGATGGTCATATATCCTAACTCTGTGTTTTCTTAAGTTTCTGTAGTTGATAAAGCCACCTGGAAAAAGGCGTCTAAGTTCTTATCTACATTTAAGAATCCTGGTTTTAGCTTCTCTTTGTCTGTAGGGGATGAAGTTGTGGGGGGGGAGGTTACTGAGGTTTCGCAATCAGGACAGAGAAGGGTTAACAAGAGAAATTCCTGGCTGGCAGAAGAGACTTTGAAGTTATCACAGTAAAGGAAGGGAGGGGGAGCAGTGGTCATAAAGTATGTCCTTGGCTGCCAGTGTTCCTGAAAAAAAAGTTTTGTTAACTCCTCTGACTAAAGTCAGATTCTCTGTTCAGTGTTCACACAGTTTTGTCAGTTGCAGGTAGCCATTGTCCTGTCCAGAGCAGGACATGAGAATCTTAGCCCTCCTGTACCGAGAGCACGCACCCCCACCCTCCTGAGAGCAGCCAGCTGCCTGCAGTCCTGATAGCAAGAGAGCTAGGGAAGGAGGGAGGTGGCCCTCGCTGTGCCTCTCTCTCCTTCTCCCCGGGAAAATAAGGGAGATGAGTAGCAGAAACAGATGACATTTACACAGGCAATCCAAGTACCAGCACATCAGCACTGAGATGATGATGGCCTCACTCACAGCAAGCAAGCCCCTCGATTGTGGCTCGCACATCCTTCTGGTGGGCTAGGCAAAGGTCTAGTGGAGAAGAAGGGGACTGTCCCATAGCGTCCGTCACAGTCAAGTCAACAATGAGAACAGTTAACACACTACACACAAGACCAAGGGCACACAAAAGAAAAACTTTTCCCCAACGAGACAACCAACAAAGCTCCAAGAACAATGACAGCCTGATGTGCTCTGTGGAGAGTGACCCTTCGTCTCAATCACACCAAAAACAATCCAGACTCGAGGATCTCTGTCCTTGATCAAACAGACATCAGGGGGCTTTCACATCCCTGTCAGTCAGACATGTACCTTATTTATTGGAAGAGAAACAGAGTGTAAAGTAACAATGACCACAATAAAACATACAAAAAACCCCCACAAAATGGCTCTTACAATTTCCCGGGACAAAATGCAAAGTGGCACTTCCTCCCACCATGGGGAAAGGTACCCAAAGATGCTCCTCTCCTGAGCACTCCCTGGAGGAGACTCCTAAAATCAAATGGCCCCAAATGGCTCGGGACTAGGGAGTCCCTTGCCCAAATCAGGGAATGAGACGTCTCTCTTTCCCTCCCAGGATCACTGTCCGGACACGTCTGTCCCAGTGAGCCTGCAAAGTACAAATCAGTCGACCGGCACAAAACATAATGAGACAAGACAGAGACAGAGACAAGACAGAGAGCACTCTTACCGGTAGATGTCAATAAACCTCTGGACCCTTGAGGGTCCTAGTGGGGTCTTTTGGTCTTTTGTTCAATGTGATTTGTGGCAACCTCACTCTTACCGTTTTCTGGGACAGACACATTGTTTAATAGGTCCTCAGCAAGTGCCAGAAGATGTGACACCCTACAATTTTTTTCTGAATCCTTTAAAACATCTCTGATTACTCCATAGAAACTAAAGAATGCATCGAGGACGTTCTCTCAGTCCTTAAGTAAGTTACTGATATCCTTTCCAACTTTATTCCATGTCAAAGGGTGGATTCCCGGGCCATTAATAACCAGCCAGGGACATTTTTCTTCCACAAAATAGAAAAACTTAATTAAATCTTTTTTTTTCTTTCTTTTTGACTCTTATTCCCCTCTCCCTGAAATCTTCATTTCCTAAATGAAGAGAGCCTCTTTAGAGAGTGCTTTACCCATTGATTGATGAACGGCACTTACCTCAAGGCTGCCCGCGGCGCACGAGTGATGCTGTTGGGGCACCTCTACCCTAGTGAGTCTGGCCAGACCCCGTTTTCTCTTTGCCGTCCAGTAGTGAGCCACCGTGCCTCGAGCCCCACGTTCGGGCGCCACTTGACCTGTCCAGCAGGCCAGGTTATTCGAGGGTCTCGAGGAGGGACCACCTGTGAATCAATGGGGGGCGAGAGGGAAAGGAGACCAAGCGCGTGAAGAAAGACAAAGCAGTCTGAGTTGCGTCAAGGCCTCGTTTATTGACTGGGTGTTAGAGCTTATAAACAGGGCTTCAGGTAGGGAGGGGGAGCAGGAGTGAGGAGAGGACAAAGAAAATTCCTAAGGAGGGTCAGCAGGAGGTCTCTTTGGTCCCAGGCCCCTGCAGCTAGCTGATTTAAAGAGGTTTATTTAATCCTACATTCCTAGGTTAGACTAAAAGCCTCCTATTTACACGAGGCTTGATAAATCGTGGCAGGTAACACAAGGTTCAAGACACCGCTGTCCAGAGTCGGTCTCCAACAATGATATACTGACTAGGTGCAATTGCTTGGATAACAATTTCAAGAAATCTGTTTTAGGACAAAATTTATTTCTTCTCTGTCAGAGATTTCTTATTCCACGAAGAAAGAACCAAATTCCCTTCAATCTCCAAATATAAGAGTGATAAAAATGGTGTCTTCCACCATTCTTGCCATGTCTTCAGGAAACTGCCTCACCTGGCTTATTTAAGGAAGGAAAAGTTACAGGCTTTTCTTTGATCATGAATGACCTAGCCAATAAATGGCCTAAGGTAGATGCACAGTCTTCAGACTGTCTATCTATTGACTGAGGATACTATGTGAAAAAAAACTTCTGCTAAATAAGGGTTATGGATATTATTTTAACTAAGCAATTGTCTTGCTAAAATTTAAGAGTGTAACATGTAGGAAACCAATAAAAGGTCAAGAGCAAGAGGAATAACACTCAAGTTTATCACTGAAAGCAAGAACATTGGGAGCAAGAAAATCCATTTTTCCCAGAAATGAAGAAAATGCTTCTCAATCAATTCTGATTATATGACACATACTTTTACAAGATACAGAACTCCAAATTGTAAAATTGTGAAGCTTTGAAACAAGAGAACAGCCTAACATGTTTTCCTTTCACAATTATGCACATATTACAATAAAATATCAAAATTTTAACTGGGTGGTCATGGCACATGCCTTTAATCCCAGCACTTAGGAAGCAGAGACAAGTGGATCTCTGAGTTCGAGGCCAGCCTGATCTACAAAGCAAGTTCCAGGACAACCAAGGCTACACCCAGAAATCCTGCCCTGGGGGGAAAAAGTCAAAATCTTTTTAAAATTCTGGCAAATTATGTCTTTGTAGGACTTTGTGCATATTTCTGGTCAATTATTGGATTTAGAGGATGTCTTTTTATGCAGAAGTACCCATATATATTTAAGTTCACTTAATCATTTTATTTCCACCCCAGCTTCTTCTAACAAGCGACCAAAGCAGACGACTGCTTTCTTAAATCAAATTCTCAGCGTATAAATAAAAACATACAGATGAGGCAGCCTACCCATTTAGTTATTTTCCAAGGAGACAATGACATAGATAAAGGGATGGGGGAGGAGCCGAGAAAATGCAGACTAGAAACCAAATGCATTTAGAATTAAGCACTGACGACGTTATTTTTAAAAGCTAAGTTTTAGCAGTTCTTTTCTCTGCACCCTGGATCTAGAGCTGTAAAATCTGAGTGCTAGAGTAATTCACCACACTCCTCTATGACATCCTCTTGTGCACAGATATTAAACTCAGATTGACATTACAATTTTAGTGAATAGATGATAAGTCGCTATTTCTTTTTCTAGTTCTATCTCTAGCAGGATGGAATCAGTCTAACTGAAATGACAAATGAATATTCGGTGATAAGAAGAAAACCTCATTCTCTAACTTTCCAAAGTTTTTTTAATTAAAATTTTAGTTTGCTTAGAATGCTTTAAAATGATGACTTATTTTCTGGCTAAAAAAAAAATCTCTTTATTACTAATGTCAGAATCAGACCTTATAAAGCACATTAAACATTCATATAATCATATTGTGAAGTAAATGTTTTTGCTTGCATTTAGCAGCTAGGAGTTGAGTTCAGGATAAAATGTCGAAGAAAGTTCATAACGAAGATTAAAGCACAAATATGTGGTATACCTTTTCCTTCCCAAGTATTAATTACTTTTAACTCAGTATCCATTTTCTTACTATAGCAAATTTAAATCTCTTCTATAGCTCAGGATCAAATTGAAGCTGTAAATACTATTTATATAATTTCACCCCTAAGCACTTAACAAGTGCATTCATTTGCCACATTCACATACCCTTCCCACACATGGAACACATACACACACAGACACACATACCACATAATGCCCCCCCCAAACACTCTTCTGGCAAACATATATAAAGCACATCCCTACACAAACAAGTTTAAGTCGATAAATACAAAAAAAAACCTTTATAATAATGAATTACCTTTGGCTTTTTCAAGGAAGATAAATGAAGTGAAATTTTAAAAGAAATAAGAAAGAAAAGGCCAACTAGAAAAACTACACATTTTTCTACATGCTCTTGTGAACTGGGATTTATTTGGGATCATCCTTGAGGATGACCCATTGCCCTGCATGCTCCCACCACTCTCAATTTCAAGTGTTGTCCAACTGCATTACTGTAACATGAACACATCAAAACAAAGCAAAAGCTTTAGCATTATAGCTTAGTGCTGAATCCTGAAGCCAACACTGAACGGCTGTGAACATATCAACTCCACTAGTATAGGATTTTAGAGTTATTGTATTAATAAGGTAAAACATGAGTATTCTTGAGATTTAGCATCACTCAATAAATGATACCCATTCCTAGTTACTTTTTAAAAGTCTTATTTTGTCATTTTCTCTTAAAATTAGGAGTAATCTGATATTTCTATACTTTTTTATACTTTGAAATTTTCATATATGTGTATAGTGCATTTTGATCTTGTCTACCTCCCTTCCTTCCAACTTCCTTCATTGTCTCTCCCCCAACACATCTTCCTCACAATGTTATGTCTTCTAGTCTTTTTCATAATCGACCCACTGAGTCCAGTTGGTACTGCCCATATGAGTTTGGGTATGGTATCATCCATGGGGGCACGAACAACCTACCAGCAGCCATTCTTCAAAGAAAAGTGATTGTTCTTCCTCAGCAGCTGTCAACTTTCAATAGGATCTTAGCCAGGGGTAGTCCCTCCCCTTCCTGCTGGAGAAACTTTAACTGGCTTGATCCTGTGTAGGTAACCACAGCTGTAGTGACTCCATGTGTGCAACAGCCATGTCATATTCTGGGGATAGCATTTCACAGCTCTTCTCCCCATCCTCCGGCTCTTACATTCTTCCTTCCCCTGAAAATATCTTCCAGTAACTCTTCTTAGCCAAGGTTTTTTTTTTTCTCTATTTCTCTCTGTTTTTCAAAGCCCACATAATGTGATAATTGGGATACATGCAAATCAGCCCTTTATCTTTGACACTGGCTGTGCATAGCCCTTCGATTTCCACTGATGAAACGTTGGGATTTTGAAGCTAGACACAGGCAAACTTTAAACACAGCCTTTGGTACTTCATGCTATGGGATCCTGTGAATTTGACTTTACCTTGCTCCATCTGTGAGAGGGTAAGGCTCATATGAAGATTGTTGCTAATACCTACAGTACTAATAAATAGGGGCATGGCACCTAGAAACTCCAAATAGTTGTTAATAATGGTGATGAGTGAGTATAACTGGCCACCTGCACAAATACAAAGAGCAGAAATGGTCACTCTCGGGGCTTCAACCAAGTTATAACCAGATCATCCTTGAGCAAAATAATGTATTATGTAGCCTATATGTATTTTCTAGTAACTACTACAGTGCTTGAGGACTAGGCCACATATATAGTCTCATGCTGTTTCCTATTTGTGAGGAAAATGCTGAAATGTCTTGTTGAAGGTCAGAAGACCATGGTGATGAAAGCAGACTCTCCATGGCTCTGCATCTGGAAATATAGACAGGTTACATTACTTCTTATCTCTAATTGTTCATGAATTTTACAGTTGCTATCTCATGATTACACAAGTTAAAATTAAGTAAATTATCCTATATAAATTTCATGGCAGTTCCTGCTGTATTAAGGTCTCAGTAGGTATTAGACAGTATTATTATTATTTTGTTCTGTTCAATAGTCCAGGCATACGCCTGCTTGCCTCAATTGCTCTATGTCTTGTTTTTTGAGGTAAGGTTTCCAATTGAATCTAGACCTCATAATCAGGTGAAAGTAAAGTTTGGCTTTTTGTTGTTTGT
Source organism: Peromyscus maniculatus bairdii (assembly GCF_049852395.1). Lineage (NCBI taxonomy): Eukaryota > Metazoa > Chordata > Mammalia > Rodentia > Cricetidae > Peromyscus > Peromyscus maniculatus. The sequence continues at coordinate 35,422,806 of NC_134870.1, read as the reverse complement.
TGGTTTGTTTTTTGTTTTTTCAAGAAAGAGTTTCTTTGTGTAGCCCTGGCTCTCCTGGAACACACTCTGTAGACCAGGCTGGCCTTGAACTCAGAGATCCACCTGCCTATGCCTTCCAAGTCCTAGGATTAAAGACGTGTACCACCACTGCCTGGTTCAATTAGGTGAAGTTATCTGGCCAACAGACATCAAGAATTCTCCTGTCTCCACCTCCTTAGCGTTGGGATTACAGGCATTTAGGTTGCCATGTCCAAGTTTTACACAAGGGCTGGATATATGAACGCAGATCCTTATGATTGGGAAAAAAGTAGTTTGTGAACTGTACCATCTCCTTGGAGCCAAATATCAATTATTTATGTGTAGGAACATCTATTTTTGAAATATTCAACAAATTGATATCAATTATAATCTATTGTATTATAAAACATTAGACATTATTCTTTGTATGTAACTGTGCATTTGCTTCCACTAATTATCCTCTATCCATCCGCATTTTCTAATTCCTTTCCCACACTTGCTTCTACTATCGTCTCATCATCCCTCTGCACCTAACGCCCATCCCAGATTCTGATAACCACTATGCTATTCTCTTCTTTGAGATCAACTCTTGTTTCCTCATACAAGTGACAAAAGCTTTTGCCTTTTTGTGCTAAATATGGTTCTTTGTATTCTGATCCTGTACATGTTCCTGAAAATAACAGAATATTTTTATGGTTGGATAATATTCTATTGCATGTGTTTACCATTTCTTTCTTTCTTCCTTCCTTCCTTCCTTCCTTCCTTCCTTCCTTCCTTCCTTCCTTCCTTCCTTCCTTCCTTCCTTCCTTCCTCCCTCCCTCCCTCCCTCCCTCCCTCCCTCCCTCCCTCTCTCTCTCTCTCTCTCTCTCTCTCTCTCTCTCTCTTCTCACTTTTATTCATGACAAATATTCCCCAATCTCTTCTGGTCTTTGAGACAATTCCATCAGTCTTAGCCAATCAGAGAATAGAGTCACCTGATTTGCCCATCCTTCAAATGGCCCCACAGAGAGCATAGGTTTTTAACTGGGCATTACACTGCCCTGTGACCCTGTCAACCTGGGCCACATTCATTGGGATGGATGCGTGGTCCTTGGCACCAATGATGCAGTTGCTCATGGAGCATTTCCGCAGCACATACAAACTCGCTGGCGTCGTTCTGCATGTTCAGGCTGTGCCTGTTCACTAGGCCCGCAGGAGCGCAGAAAGGCCACATTTTCTTTATCTATTTTTTCTGTCAATGGTCATCTAGATTGATCCTATAATCTTGATTTTTTTTTTCAAAATATTGGTTTGGTAAAAATATAATATTCTCTCAATATTAGTAATTCCCTTTTTCTGATGTATGTCAAGGAATTGATATCTGGATAACAGTTATAGTTCTCTCTGTATATATATATGTGTGTGTGTGTGTGTGTGTGTGTGTGTGTGTGTGTGTGTATATACATATATATGTATATATATATTTATGAAATTTCATACTGTTTTCCATAATGAATATACTAATTTACATTTTTACCGATGGTATATAAGAATTCCATCCTTTGTCTTCTGCATTGACAACACTAATTGAAGTTCTAAAATTTTTAGCTAATATTTCTTGATCTTTGTGATAATAGACATTCTAAATGAGAAAAAATGATATCTCATTATGATCTTGGTTTTAATTTCTCTTTTGATTAATCATGTCAAGAATTATGTCAGATATTTTGGGACATTTGCATATTATTGTTCAAGAATGCCTATTCAGGCATTCAACATCAGTAGATACTTTAAATAAGGTAATCTCAATCTAATAATTTGTTCTTTTATACTAATAACATAAAAATAAGTATAATTATGGGATTTACCACTAAAAAATATTATCTTAGGTGTACCACTAAAATTACTTGTAAAATAACAGTGATACAGCTATTTAGGCTGGAGCCCCTCAACTCTCTAGTCCCAACCTCCATCTCATTAGCCTATCCTTGGAAGTGGCTGCAACAGAAATTCAATTTCCCAGGCCAGTATCTTAGAATTCCTATCAGATTTCTGATGTCCACTCTTCCAATAAAACCTATAAAATCTTTCTCTGGAAAATCCTATGAATCTCTACACCTCTACCAAGTCCTCTGAAGGAAGCTACTTATGTCTTGCCTACTTATATTGCTCCAGCCTTCTCAGCTTTCTTGATCCTATTTGGATACTGCTATCAAGCCATTTTTCACATAATAGAATGTGATGCCTAATCAGGAAAAAATACATGAGGGCAATTGGGTTAAATTTTACAGCCTTTTATTTATTTTCCATTAAACTTCACATGTGGAATTAGATACAAGCCCTAGCTATGTCTCACAAGGTGTTTATGAATTTTCCAATATCAAATCATATTGTTATTTGAAAGCTTCATTTATTACATTCTAGAGCCATCCACACTGTTCCAACTCTTCCAACATGTGCAGTCCCATTCTACTTCAGTATCATGTAAGTCAGGTGTTCTGTCTGCCCAGAAAACATGGTGTTGTGAATGCCTGGTTCTGTACCATTATACATCATTCATCATAACTGTTAGTTTTTCAGAGACTTCTATTTATAAAAATCTAAATCAGATTATCTTTGGCTCACTTCCAAGCCCAGTCACTTTCTAACGTGTTGTTTATCTTCTTACCTCTGTAGAGCAATCACCATATTGAGTCCCTTTTTATGACTAGACTTATTTCTTTAGTGTTTGTTTTTCTGCAGAGAACACAAACTACATAGAGCAAGGCCTCTACCTTATAAAGAACTGTTTATTCATGCAAACATATTTTATTGGTTTTTTATCACTATTATTTTTTATAAACTTTTATTGACTGATTTGAGAATTTCTGTTTGATTTTTCCTATTATAAAGCAAAAACTAAAATTGTTCTTTTGTATCATGGATTTTGCAATTTCAATATCTCCCATTCATGTTTCCTTATTCTCTCATTGAAAAAATAATGATCCTATTATTTCAATACTGGGAAATTTAACTTTCCTCACATCTCCTCATTACATCTATCCAAACTGTGTTTTTATAAGTCACAATATTTAGCAATAGCATGTGAGTTAGATTGAGGATCTATCCCAGACACTTAGACAATCCTGTCTCATCTGGTTATGCTCAACAATCTGAAGAGGTAAATACCACAATGGCTATTCTCCAAATAATACTTGACATTTGTTAATGGGTTATTCTGGGTCAGACATTATTTAAAATGTTCTTAGCCAACTCATAGAAATTCATTTTAAAATCAAGAAGTCAAAGAACAGAGAAATCAAATAAACTCCCTGAAATCTCATCCGTATTGGTAATAGCAACATTGAGACTGAGACTTAACTCATTTTCTTAACTTCTGTGCAATATTGCCCTGCCAAAGGGGAAATTTCCTTTGGAAATGTTTAAGAAAATTGAGATTAAGTGGTAAAATATGGTTCAAATGGAGAAAAACAAAAACAAACAAACAAAAAATACTGTGCTCTAAACCATTAAGGATTTTGCTTTTCCCAAAGAAATTTAATGGTTCATTCAAAAATCATGAAATGTCCATTGCTAGAGAAATTATAAGGAATCAGGGCTCCTATTCTCAGGCCATTGTTCATACTGTTCATTCTATTGCTCTAATCCATTCTCTTTAGAAAGTTCCCTCTCCATAGCATTGTTTAAAAACCATTTGGCAGTCCACAACTCAGTGATTACATCAATCTTTTTCCATCAAATGTGAAGAGCCATAGAGATGGACTATCCCTGAGAAATAAGAATTGCAGGGTCATAGGATTGCTGACTGTAGAAAAACAGCAGTACTCATGACCAGCTTAAACTACACAGGATCCCTGTTCCAGGAACTCTGATCACTTTACATGCATTATTTCATCAATCCTTCATAGTAACCTGGGAGGTAGCTATCCTTATCTCATTTTCAGATGAAGAAATGTTGCCTTGATTTCACCAATTTGTCCATGGTCTTACAGATAGGAATTAAGAACCAGAATTTGAATACCAGTCTGCCTGACCTTATAGATTTATTCCTAAACATGACAAATGTATATTGCCAAACAGAAGTAAGTAGGAGTTTTGAATTGAGTTTTATTTTAATCCTGTTTATCATTTTTTTTTAATTGTGATGTGTGTAATCCAACTTAGCAAGTCACCTGGGAAGAATGCTGGATGTGGGAGAACTCAGATGTCAGTGAGGGCATCCATAGCTGGAACACTGGTTCTAACGTTACATAATGCAGGTGCATAAAATGTTCCCTGACCAGACATGCAATGTCAATGCTCTCACTGGATTACGCATCAAAACTGTCATTCCCAGTATTGTTATGATGTCATGGCAACTGATTCAGGTCAAAATTCCTACATTTTAATTATTGCAAAACAAAGGAGAGAGCTTTTCACTGACTTCCAGAACTCAAAAAAAGACCTCACAGTTGGTCTAGTTAGATCATTTCTACTTCATTCTTTAGAAATGGAGGTCTTTGGGGGCATTAAAACTCTTCATAGCAACTTGAATCAATCTCAGTAGCATATTATGATTGAAAGAAAGCATACATAAAAGATGACAGGGAATTATATTCCCTTTTTATGTTAGAGCAGGTGAAATACATCAGTGGTCATAGAAGTCCAAGCTGTTTTAAGGGATCCTATTTCCCTTACACTAGCACTGTTAAAATATACTTACAACCAAGTTAATAAATTAAATACATTAGTTAATAAGTGAAACATCCAGAATTGCTGAATTTTATGTAAATGAGGCATAAATTTCTAACTGAAAGTCCCTAGATGTCAACTTTCCAGTTTAAGGAATTATTTCTACAAAGAGATTGAGGAGCCTTTACTAGGAATCTGAGTATAGAGACACAATCACTGTAGAGTGATCATAGGAAAAGACATTCATATTTATAATTCACTCTATTATCAATGTGGATCATTATTGGCTACCCCAAAATTTCATCATGGACTCTGGACTTATAGCAACATGTTACTGTAATAATGGAAGGATAAAACTGAATTGTGCTATAACCCATTGAAGGAACACATTAAAAACTATAATCAACTGTTATTACCAAGTTTTAAGGATGTAATCAATAAAGTATCCCCAAAAGGAAATAGGAGATTTCCCTAAAGGAAACTTGATGATACATTCTTTAGATTAATAAGTAATCGTGATATTGTTCCCTGAGTAGAGGACCTAGAAAGACTAAAAGGTGGCCTCAGGAAAGTGGGTGCTGGATGCTTTCATCTGTGTGGCTGTAGGTGATGGGTAGAGGTCCGTGGGTAAAAGATACACAGTGAACATTTTATCTTATTATAGAGGAAAATCTAATAAACCTAGATGAATGGACCTAAGAAAGAAAAAAATGTCATATCAAGAGGACAAAATTCCTCATGTATTTAGAATATAACACATCTACTTTGCAGGATTTTTGCCTATTGAGAGGATCTGAAATGAAACTAGAAATGTGCTTAAAGTACAATAGCTATTTTTCCCTTAGAGTGGATATTTACTCTTCTGTTACTAACTGTTATTTATTGCATATCCCCCCTAACTTTCAATAAAGTTTTTCATTCTAGGGAAAAAAATTCTTTGATATTCAGATGTCCCCACTCAATGTGTGAGTACTTAAGGGGATGTGCAAGGAATATTTTAGTATTGAAATAAAGAGGAGGGAAATCTGGAGAGAGGGTTCAGTGGTTAAAAGTGCTTGAGGACACAAGTTTGATTCCTAGCACCCACATCCACTCAGTGGCTCACAATTGCCTGTAACTCCAGCTCTAGGGAATCATGTGCCATATTCTGGCCTCCATGAAATAAACTCAAATCTTAAAAGAAAGTAAAAAGGGGGAAAAGAACAGTAGGAGGAAGAGGGTAAAGATGTGAAGGGGGAAGAGAAGGAGGAGTGGGGAGGGAGAGGAAGAGGAAGAAGATGTATTGTTTGCTTTTGCTGAAGACATTGAGGGTAAGGTTTTTTTTTTACCAGTAAATCAAAGGTGGCATTGTTATTACCTAAATGTGTTGTTTTCGTCTCTGAATTTACTATATAAATTCAATGATGCTTTTGGAAATTGAGCTTGGATTTTTAAAATCAAGTTTCTCCAAATGGCCACCATTACTGACTAGGAGAAAGAAGCTTAGGCTAGGTATTGATGTCTCTAACTAGTTAGAGAATTGGAAATGCCCTGGCTCTCTCACATTAGGACCACAAGGACCAAGTTTTGTGAAAGCTCTTGTTTATGGAGGCTTGTTTTTCTTTCTGAGAATTATTCACTTGTTTCAATAAGAAGGCAGGAGGGCTGGATGAAAGAAGATATTTATAGGACTCGAAAAGTATTTGAGTAGGAAGGAAGTAGCTGTGACTCTAGGTGGAATAAGTGTGTCAACTTCCTGAAATGTCATCTGAAGGAGGAAAAATACCTTCTCAGACACGGTGGTGGAAAGAAAGTTCAGTTGATCTGTCACTAAAGAATGTAGGGCCTTGGAAATGTGGAGACTCCTGCCCCTATGAGCACTGCAACTCAAAGTCCCATGGGTAGCCTGGCTACATGCAACAGAAAGTCTAGTTACACAATACAGTGTAACTGTTACCTCATACAGTGAACCTAAAGGTAATGAAAAATATTTTCAAGTGAGATATCAGGAAGCCAATCTTTTAGAGAATATTGTTTAATATAGTTAAGTTTTCTAAATAATTGGATATTAATTTCTACCTACCCATATGTCATAAAATCCAAGGGGATTGTGCTAAGAAAATATCCTAAAAGTCATCTATAAATATATAATTTGCCTCCCTTAATACAAAAGAGTGCATAAAATTTAATTTGGATTAAACAACACACTAAGTATTGTTATGTCCTCTGATTGCTCCCTTAATTATGTTTTTTGTGTTCTCCAATAATTTTTATTGTTGAATTACCTGAACTAGTAACTTGTACACAAAGATACACCCTATCCTTCTTCATATGAAGAGTCCCTCCACCCTCAATATGCAAAATCTAAAGTCCCCTTTCTTACTCTGTCTTCCCTGATCTGTAACTCCTAATCAGTTTCTCCCTCATAATCATAGGCAAAGTCTCTTCTCCCTCTCCTGTGATCTCAGGATAGCTATTCTTTCTTAGCTTTGCTATCTCTTTATTCTAATAAAGGCAACATTCAGGCATTCTAAATATTTGATCATATTCTGTGCTATAGTATTTTGAACTAACTTAGTTACTTAGAAAATTTTGACTCTAATCAATAAAGTCAAACAATTTTCGCATGGTAGTAAAGCTTTGCATTTAGATATATTTAACCTAGACTTCCACTTCTTCCCTTGGCTAAATCCAGGCTGAGACCATTTATTCCATCTTTATGTACCTTGGTTCTGTATGTCTCCAGATGGAGCATGTTGTGAGACAACAATCAGATAAATGACGGGAACTTATCAAATGAAATCAACATTCCAAATTTCATGAAAATTCGAATTTCATTGCCTACTCTTAAATATGATACTTTTGGATCCACCATTTCTGATACATGCAGATAACCTATGCTGAGCTCAAATAACCAGTACTGAAGAACTGAAGTAGAATTTGAGATTCACCAGGAGCAGGGGACTGTAGGTCATACTGCTCAAGAGCCCTCTACTGGGCTTCTCTGAGGCTTTAATTCCAGGGTAGCTCAGGGTTCAAAGCTGGGACAGAGAAGCAATGATGAACCTACTGAGTAGTTCTCATCGCTTTCACCAGGTGTGCTCAGGGGATAGAAAGTCTCACTGCCAGACAGGGGCTGTTTGCACAACATCCTTGAGTGGCTATGCTGTATCACTAGGTTGTCTGGAGGAACCTTGCTGGTATCATTTTTTGAACTGGCAGAGGCATTCCCCACAGGGGAGTAAACAAAGTCCTATGGGAACTGGGTTCACATAGCATGAGAGTGGAGGAAACTCTATAGTATTCAGGATACATAGCTCCAAATCTTTATTTCCCATTTTAACCTTACTCTTGACCCAAACTTCTTTTAATGAAACACTATTAAACATGTATTCAAATCCAAGTTTACTGTTTCTAACTCAGAAAACAAACTCTTCATTCTCATTGGTTCCTTGTATTCAGAACTTCCTCACCACCAGCTTGAAACTTTCAAATTGTTTTCAGTATCTATTTTGTTCAAGAACTTCTAACTGGCCATAAATTCTTATCAGTTCTATCCAAGACATTCCAAACCTTGATTTATTATTATTGCCTAAATATACTAATAGTATATTTATTATTATTACTATTACCAATTGTCTCATACTCATCTGCTTGCTTTCATTTCTTTAAAGTATAGCTCTTGTGTTGCTGGAGGGCTTCTCTCCAGGTTCCCCAAGCCCCGCAGTCCCACAATCCACTTATAAAATAATCACTCAGACGCTTATATCACTTATAAACTGTATGGCCGTGGCAGGCTTCTTGTTAACTGTTCTTATATCTTAAATTAACCCATTTCTATAAATCTATACCTTGCCACGTGGCTGGTGGCTTACCGGCGTCTTCACATGCTCTTTTCCTGGCCGTGGCTGCAGTGTCTCTCCTCCTTCTTCCTGTTTCCCCAATTCTCCTCTCTCTTTGTCCCGCCTATACTTCCTGCCTGGTCACTGGCCATCAGTGTTTTATTTATATAGAGTGATATCCACAGCACTCTTGACCTTTCTTATCTCCAGATATTCTTTAACCCCAGTTTGCCAGATTAAACTTACATATAAGACAATTCTCAAAATTCATCATGCCAAAATCATAGGTGTGGTCCTTGTTTTCTGTTTCTCTCAATTGCCATGAGCAACACATCATCTACTGTTCATGATATAGCTTCTGACAGATATGAACCCAGATGGCATTCTGTCAGTTTCCACCAGCACCTGGACATCAAGCTGCCAAGTTCTTTCACCTGGCTTTTCAAGTCCTAAATAGTTGTTTTATCTTTATTTGTGATACCCACACTTCTTTTGATTGATTCTATATAAATAGCTAAATGACTCTAAATAAAAGACATTTTTAAAAGTGTGTGTGTGTGTGTGTGTGTGTGTGTGTGTGTGTGTGTGTGTATCTATGAGAGTGTATGCAATGTGTGTGAATGCCAACAAGGCCAAGAAGATGATGTCTGATGATCTGAAATTGGGCAGTTGTAAGCTGCTTAATATGGATTCTGGGAATTGAACTTGGGACCTCTAAAAGAACAACAAGTGTAATTAACTGCTAAGCTATCTCTCCAGGCCCCAAAAGTAATTCTTTAAATTTACTATCACTGTGAAAACATTACTTTTAGTATTATCATTGTCATCATTTTCATTACAAATAAAAACTATGTGCTATATGCTAGGCTTTTCTATTGCTTACTTATCTCAAATTTAATATCTCACACGAAAATGTTACCATAGTTTTCTAGTGAAGTACCATGAGTGCTTCCTCTGTGTCATTTATCATATCTATAATTATTTGTTCACTTATTTTTTTACCTGCCTATTATTTCTTGCCTAGTATGTTGCATTATAAATTTTACAATATTGAGTACCATGGCTTCCTACCCATCATAAATTGGAATTTTTGGAGAAATGTTGCAAAAGCTGCCTTTTAATGCACTTTTCAGATAAACCTTATGTAGTGTGAAAAACGTGATCCAGATGGATAGAGAAGGATTTATATTTTGAGTGGTACTGAGGAAAGCAAACAACAATAGTGGCTAACAAATACTAAGAACTAGGAGAGAAATAAGTCCTCTAGGGGCCCAAGAGCGAAGACATCTCAGGACTCCACTATTTACAAATATTCAATCTCATATTTTAAAAACATGGTATGTATTGCTATAACATCATCTACTTTTCCTTATTTATAGAATAGAGCAAAGGGCTAAGACAAAAAAAAAGTCAAACTTCTTTCAGTTTCTGTGAATCCTTCTCTCCATAGGTATTTCTCTGCAGACAACTGGATGAAATCACAGGCCAACATCACCAGTGCTCATTTTCCAGGAATGAAATTGAGTCTTAATGTCTTCTATAAGTATGAATAGTGTCTCATGTTAAGTTTATTATGTTGTAGTTTTCAGTGGGTACTCAATGATTTTTTAATCAGATCCCATCCTGCTCATGACTATGATGCTATTGAGGCTTAGAGACTCCTGATTTATATTCATCTTGGCTAAGTGCTCCAGGAGCCCTAAGGGTGTTCACTTTCCCTATATTTTTTGTTATCCACTAGAGTCAAATATAATGAACTTGATTCCTACTTTTCCAGTTTTATCTACTCAAATAATATCGCGCCCCCTTAAATCCAATACTAAATTGTTTTTCAAAGAACAAGCCTACTTCTTTGCTGGTAGAATTCTTCAATACTGTCAACTTGACTTGATGTCCAAGGAATGGTTCGTCAATTTCCCTTCATAATGTTCAGCCACCTCCATGAGGAATCACTGTCTCAGATTTAATACCAAGCGACACCAAATGACAGCAGCAAGATAATTTCCTGTTTCCAAGAGATTGTTGAGTATGTTACATGAGTTTTATCACAGAAATTTTGTATAAAACTTATTGCTTTCATTTTGAAGGTATGTGAGCTGGGGCTTAGAAAGATTAAGTTTCCATAGCTAACAAGTAGTATATTTGACCTTAGACCTGTTAAACTGAAAGTTTAGTGTTTACTTAGTTCAGTGCCTTCATTTGCTGATGAATGTCTGAGGGGAAGAGATACTTACCTTAGGTCACAGGATAAGTTATTACATATATTGATTGACATCGGGATTTAGCGAATCTCTCAACTCTTTTAAGAACTGTGTAGATAACTGATCCCAGAAGTAAGTAAACTACACGAGGTAACTATCACTTGTCTTTAACCATATCTTTCCTATACATACTAAACTCTGTTGGCTGACTTGGAACTCCTAACTGTATAATCTATAATAGAGTCTCGGCCCACCACTCTCCCATTGCAGTGGGTGGACAGAATTTCACATTCTAGTCATCTCCCAGCCTTCAAACGGTCATGGCTAGAATTAGTCCTGGGATGTGACACATTACCTACAAGATCTTCCTTAAAGTTTTGCAGAATTGATAACATATATACCCAAAGTCCCGTTCTGTAGATAATGATTTTTAAGACATAGATACTTGGTCTGGGTTTAATATAATCAAACAGTGGTAAAACCATAACCAGACCTAGTTTATCTGTCCTGAAACATAAAAGCATTGTATGTTCACATCTCCACAAATTTATCTAAGACACTTAAGAAATTGGGAAAACATACAGAGTCCCATCCATATCTGTGTTAAACTGCATGCAGATGAAGTGCTGTGCAGTTGCTTGGGGCAAAGGCATCACCAGCCTCCCCACCCTTACTCACTGCCTCATTGTCCACATTATCCCATGTACTAGAACAATTGTCTAGTCAGTGTAGGAAGCAGCCACAATTAGTCCACGGTGTATGACCCAGTAACTTTAAATGACATTATGTAATGAGTAGAAGGAAAAGAACAACTGAATGAAGTAACTGTGGGAGGCCTACCCATTTCTCTGTGGGAGGCCTGCTCCCACTTTTTCCCCAGGGTACTCTTGAGGAAGGAGGAATGAGAAATATTTAGATAGAAGGATAGAGGGGAGAGCAACAGATAGAAACACAGGATAGCCTTGGGAGGGCCTGGATGATTATCCACCAGTCCCTTCTGTCTCTTCAAAAGGCCTTTTTATAAGAATGCCAAGGGGAGGAGCAAAAGATCTCCCCCTAGCACAGTCATGTGCAAAAACCCTTCCAATCACCTGGTAATCATGCACATGGTCAAGCCATCCTCTAATGCAGTCCTGCTGGGTAAAGCAAGCTCAGATCTCACTAAGAAACTTCTAAGGACCTCCACAAGTAACAGGTAAAATCCTGGGGTAGTTCTGAACAGAAATCAGGGAAGATTCTGTTAATAGGCTTATCTTGGTAAAATAAAATTACTTTCAAGGCTGGCGTAGGTTTTAAAATTACTTTTTGCTAAGCCAACTCAATATCTAATATGCTTCAGAGCAACACAATTAATACCACTCAACAGAATTCTGCCCAACTCTTGCAATAATTCACCTAAAAATCACAAGAGGACAAGAGAGACCACTCAAGTTTTACCCTTGTTTGGCCACATTACTGGCTTCATTCAACTCATGGGGGTGATATAAAAAAGCCTGTGAGTAGAAAGGCCCTGAAGCATCATCTCTTCTAACCTGGCCATTTAGCACATTATATAATCCATGCACAGAATGAACAATTGATCTGCCAAAGGTCACCCAGTTAAGCATCGCCAAACTGAGGCAATGTGCACCCATGACAGTTTTCTTTCTACTCAGAAGTTATGTGAAGATTTTCTTGTTCATGTTTTATATTTTATCTACTTAGCAAATATGAGACTTGATTATTTATTTATCATTGGTAAGTCTTTGCACTCTGAAGGCCTCTCCTCAGTCCAAATTAAACCCAACCAGATCAAATTGGAAAAGCCCAGGTTTAATGGGTAAAGCCTTCCTGGGTGATTCTCTGGCCCCTCAGAGAGGAGACTGGGATGAGAGACCAGAAAAACCACATGGCTGTTTTCTGGGATGTAGCTTATATACCCTGTGGGGGTGGTCTTGAACTTCTTTGGGGGAGGATCTGTGTTTGGTGGGTTTTGAAGGGGCAAGTTTAGGGAAAGAGAGGGGGGAGGGGAGTTGAGGTGGAGCTTCCACCAGAACAATTATTTATTCACTGGAACAAAGAAAGCAAAGCATCATCATTTCAGGATGATGATTGTGTGCATTATTTTTGTTTCTTTTCGATGGAAGGTGTTGGTGGAAACTTGACAAATTACATGTAATTTTTGTGTTTTCTTTTTGTTTTCCACAGGGCATGATGAACTTATCAACCAAATAATCAAGTGTAGGATTGGTCCTTGAATCAAAGATGAGTTAAGCTAGACCATTTTAAGATGCCTTGAAACAATGAGACTTTGTGTTCCCAAACAGAGCATTTATTACCTAAGGATCTGAGTCCAAAAGTTTCAGTTTAAAATCCCAAGTCAAGATGATAAGGGGGTGGCTCAGTGGGTAAGAATGCTTGCTGCACAAGAGTGAGGATTTGAATTCAAATCCCAGTCTCTACATAAAAAGCCTGGAATAGCTGTGTGGATCTATAACCCCAGCACTGCAAAGGACAGAGGCAGGCTTGTTGGAGCTTGGTGACTGTCAATCTATCTCCATGTTCAGTAGAGAATCTCTCAATAGAATAAGGTCAACAGTGACAGAGAAGGACACTGAAAATCCTCCTTTGGTTTCTACACACATGCATTTATAGCATGCATATATGCCATACTCACATATAGAGTGCAAAAGAAAAAAACAAGAAAGAAAAAAGCAATCTCAATTAACTGTTTCTCAGATGTAGTTCCTTTATTCATATTGGAAAGCTCGGTGGTCCCATCTAAGTCCCAGTCTTATAAGGAGCATATGAGATAATCTGTTGAATATTACTGATGTTAGTCTATAATTGCAAAATATCTAGTTATTAGAACCATTCAAGTATGTGAGCTTTAAGTGCCTGTATATGCATATGTAGATATAAGTAAACATATGTAAGTGTATTTATATGTAATTTTGTCTTGGCTTTCATAACCAAGCTTACTTCAGCTGTATCCTTATAAGATAATGCATTCCCATAGTGTGGATCAGACCTGCCCTAATTTTACTTCTTGGGAACTGTAATCTTTCTCCTTCTTCCCGTATGCATCTTCCAAGATAAACACATCTATGGAGTTGGACTGGCTCACCTCCCCCAGCCTGTGCCTGTTACAGTTTAGTGTCATGACTTACTGTATTCTGTTTTGCTGTTTAAATCCCAGGTGATTACTTTATACTTTTGTGTTTATCTTTCTTAAATCTGCCAGAAATTATTGTGGAACACATATGTGAATCTTTCTCTTATGCAATTCAAATAACAATTCTAGATATAAAACCTGCAAATGATGAATGTGGTAATTTTTACTGAGCCTTTGATTTATAGTGAGGCAGAGATAATGAACTACAATCCTTCCCATATACTCAACATGTAGCAAAAATTAGATGTTCAAGAATTTGTGGTGTCATTTTCATTCTAATGTAATAATAGCCAGAAAGCAGGTGGGAAACTAATGAGCAGAAAAGGGGTCATTCTTCACGGTACTGCCTGGACAGCTGTTGTAAAGAAGCAATGTGAGGGAAGAGAAGCATGGTGAATGAATATATTATCCAGTACTAGCATCTCTGGGGACTACACCTTTACTTACAAAGGCCTTTTTATTTCTCATATCACACTGCTTACTCACAATGGCAAACCAATGATGGATTTTCTCATTTCATTACAGTGCCTGTGGTAGTGTGAGCTTGAGTATTTTTCCTGAGCTCCATTGTAAAGGAACTGAAGAAGTTCATTCTACATGTGAAGATCTTTTTTTGAATCATGAACTTCATTCCTCAAGAGTAAATATCAATAGTTTCATTAATGTTTTTCATGTTTATAGAATATGCTGTTTCACATTATAAGATAAGGCCAGGCATAGTAGAACAACCCCATGATTCAGGAGGGTGAGGGAGGAAACCCACAAGTTCTAGGTCACCTTGGTCTTTATAGTGAATTACATGCCAGCTTGGGTTACAAAGAAAGATCCTGCCTCAAAATGAAAAACAAAACCCAGTCAATTAATTGGCTAACTACATAAAATAGTTTTTTTTGTTTTTGTTTTTGTTTTTTAGTTTTTAGATACAGGGTTTCTCTGTGTAGCCATCCTAGCTGTCCTGGAACTCACTCTGTAGCCCTGGCTGGCCTCAAACTCGGAGATCTGCCTGTCTCTGCCTCCCAAGTGCTGGGACTAAAGGCATGTACCACCACTACTCAGCAATAAATAAAGTTATTTTTAATAGGGAGAAAGAACATGTAGTTGTGTCAGTAGGGAGAGGGGAGGATCTAGGAGAAGTTTGGGGGTGAAAGAGAATATGATAAAAAATATTGTACAAAATTCTCAAATGATAAACTAGAAACATTTTAAAACTTATAAAATAATAATTTTAAAGGACTATGTAAGTCATAAGTTTTCATAAA
This sequence comes from Peromyscus maniculatus bairdii, assembly GCF_049852395.1. Classification (NCBI taxonomy): domain Eukaryota; kingdom Metazoa; phylum Chordata; class Mammalia; order Rodentia; family Cricetidae; genus Peromyscus; species Peromyscus maniculatus. Next base: position 35,407,703 of record NC_134870.1, on the reverse strand, counting down.
TTACACTTAATGCTCATACAGACCTTTTAGCGCCTTGAATAACCTCAGAAAGCCCTCTTTATCATAGGAATTGGAGCTCCCTTATTGAAAAACACTATTGTAACATAGTTTGCAAAATGGCCCATTTGAAAGAATCCTGTCCCAATTATAAAGACCTTAGTACACAGAGATTTATTTTCTCACATAACAGGAAGTCTAGAGGTAGAGCAAGCCTCAAGACTGAGTGACTCAGCTGCAGAGTTTACATCATCCTCAGGTAAGGGCCAACTGACTAGAGTAATTTTAAGTATGAAATCATAAGAAAAATACCACCACTTCTTCAGTCATCATTTAAGAGAAGGAACCTTTCCTAGAAGCTCATGAGGGATGTCCCACTGGCTTTCATTGAGTTCAGGTCATTCCAAGCTCATAACTCCATGGGGAATTAGAATTTCCTTCATATCAATCAGTCTCAGCCTTCAGTTACAGGTAAGGTCAAGGGACAAGACATGAAAAGATGAGTAGAGAAAAAGTCCAACTTCAATATGGAAGAGCATAGAGCACACACTGATATGCGAAGCATCTCCCCAGAAGCCAACATTTGAGTGTCTCAAAGAAATGCTAGAGGACCCAGATGAGACAATGCTTGAATAGAAGTCTTAATGCTGTGTGACCGAACTGCCTGAGCTGCATATAGCACAATCTTAAGAATCAAGAAATGGAAGGCACCCAAGTGCTTATCTACTGAAGAGCTGGTAAATGAATGGAGTGCTATTCAGCCATAAAAAATGATAAAACATTGCATTTGCAACAAAGACAAAACTTCAGAATGAAATAGGAGAGATGGAATTAAACGTAATGCAACATCTCACTCGCTGTAAAACCTAAAACAGTTAACCTCAAGGAAATGAAGAGCAGAATGGTAGTATGTGGAGGCTGGAGGAGACGGGGGGAAGGAGGAGAGATGGGCAAAGGCTGATCGACGGGTGTTAAGAACATGGTTACCTAGCAGAAATGAATACATTCCTTTAAAATGGAAACCAACAGCTGACAGTTTAGGTTGATGGCACAATGTAGTTTATGGGTTTGTTAAATGACAGAAAACTCCTGCTGATGTGGGATGCAAGGATTGCAGTGACAGGACTCCTGTAACTCATTCCTACAGCTCAATCATCAACTTAGGGAAGCAGATGGGCAAGTGCTGAATGTTGAATAGTATTCTAGACTGGTGTGTCATAAACAGTTTCCACTTAGGACCACTTTCTACCTGGGAGAGTTTTATGTAATGATTGCTATGTAGGCATACAATCATTTACTGATATCTCTGAGGAATGACAGTAGGAAATGGATAAAGTTTTTCTTTTCTGTAATTAAACCATTATATTTCTATAAGTACAGAAAACCTTGGGATAACACTGCAACCGGTAAACAATATTCTTTTTATTTTATTTTTATTTTTTATTTTTATTTTTTGGTTTTTCAAGACAGGGTTTCTCTGTGTAGCTTTGCGCCTTTCCTGGGACTCACTTGGTAGTCCAGGCTGGCCTCGAACTCACAGAGATGCGCCTGCCTCTGCCTCCCGAGTGCTGGGATTAAAGGCGTGCGCCATCACCGCCCGGCCTTTTTATTTTAATATGGAATGCTTCACATATTTGTGTGTCATTGTTATTTTTGAGTTAGAGATAAGGGGTTCTATTAATAATTTTTCTCATTTTCATGGCTAAAGGCTTCACAAAAGCAACTTAAGGAAGAAAGTAGTTCATTTTGGCTAACAGTTTGAAGGTATGATTTTTCTTGATGGGAAAATTATGGGAGTAGTGCTGTAAGGCAGCCAGCTAGTGACAGTGTATCAGTTGTCAGCTAGCAGAGGAAGGCAAATGCTCATGTTTTACTCACTTTCTCCTTGATTTTCAGTCTGGACCCAGGCCATGGAATGCCTGCTTCCATATTTAGGCTGGGTCTTTACATTTCCATTAATGGAATTTGGAAATTCCTTCATGGATATGCAGTGTTATGTCTTCTAGTTGACCCTAGATGCTGTCAACTTGGCAATCAGTATTAACAGTTACAGTTGTACTAGACAGTGTTCATTGACAACATGTGATGTGATGATATGTGCAGCATGAAGAGTACATTCTGTGTGTTCAGAGCCATGGCTGTCACAGTGCCACTCAGTGCAACACGGGCTATTGTTGCTAGGATCACCTCAGATTCAGTACATAACTGACTTTAAATTACTTTTTGGTCATTGCATGTTCAGAAACCTTTCACTGTTGCCAAAATTTGTGACCCCCCCCCCATTCCAATACATGATGACATCATATGGGGTTGCAGCTCACAATTTGAGAAGCTAAGTTCTAAGAACTTGGTATTTAACAGAAATTAATCATCTCTGCCAAGATCAGTGGAGCTGACATCTACCCGTCTACATGGCTGTGTTCACTGAAATGAGAATGAAAGTCTCCAAAAGAATTCTCTAGTATGAACTTGGAGATATGGCTCATCAGTCAAGAGCTGTGGCCATTCTTCCAGAAGACCCATGTTTAATTCACAGTACACACATGGCATCTCACAGGTATATGTAACTCCATTTATAGGTAATCTGATGCTCTCTTCTGGCCTGTACAAATAAGGAATTGAAGAGAGGGGTGACCTAAGGCATATAAAAATGAAATTTGGGTTTAAAAAAAGTATTATGGGATCTGAACTCCACTGCTGGGCTATTTCCCACTGAACTGGCACATATCAGTCTTGTCTTCACTTTGTTATTGTCTTCATAATGGTACAAGTTTCTGATTAGGCACAAGAAGTCCTCTTTATCTGTAGCAGTACAAATATGACTATAGGATGTCTTTCTGGTTTCTGTTTATTTGCCATTTTTGATTCTCAAAGCTTCGTTCATTAGCTTGGGTGTCAAGGAGTTCCTGTCCACTGGTAAGGAACCATATGCTGTGGGACGGTCTGTATGTCAAATTGCTCTGATTGGTCAATAAATAAAACACTGGTTGGCCAGTGGCCAGGCAGGAAGTAGGTGGGACAAGGAGAGAGGAGAATTCTGGGAAGCAGAAGGCTGAGGCAGAGAGACACTGCAGCCACCGCCATGACCAGCAGCATGTGAAGATGCCGGTAAGCCACCAGCCACATGGCAAGGTATAGATTTATGGAAATGGACCAATTTAAGATATAAGAACAGTTAGCAAGAAGCCTGCCACGGCCATACAGTTTGTATGCAATATAAGTCTCTGTGTTTACTTGGTTGTGTCTGAGCGGCAGTGGGACTGGCGGGTGACAGAGATTTGTCCTAACTGTGGGCAAAGCAGGAAAACTCTAGCTACAAATGGCACCCAATGAGAGGGCAAGAGTTTCCACTTAAAACCTGAGAAAAGATTCTAAAACGGAGCTAAAAACAGTTTCCTAATTGTCTCTCTCAAATGAGCAGCAGCTGCCGGTTTGAGTTACTGGCGGGTTCCTGGCGTGTGTGCTTGACCTACAGTATGGCGGGAATGAGGCCTCTGCAAGTGGCACATTAAGCTACATGGTGGATTTAGCCTTTGCTAGTACAAAACAAAAAAAAAGAGGTTTCTGGGCTACACGCTGCTTGGATAAAAGCATAGACCCACGATGGCTTCCAGAGCTGGCGGAAAACGTACCACCGCCATGTTGGGAAGCTGAAGTGGGCGGAGCCAGCAGCCACAGCACCGTTTCAGGCTTAAAAGGCTTCAGTTTAAAGCAATAGGCTCAAGGTAATATATGAAATAAGCCACATACAGATGGCTACCACACAAAGAATCTGGATTATGTTCTCTTTGATATTTGTAACTGAAGAAAAACATTTGATTGCAAAAGCTGTTGAGTTATGCCAAAATGTGTATTTTAAAGGTACCTTAACTTCAAAATTTGGATGTAAGGATATGTTGCCTTGGAAAGGAGACTCTGCTTTTGTTTCCACAGAAAGCCAGAGGCTGTGGATTTGTTCCAGATTAAAATACATCAGGTTTGACCAGCCAAGACCACCTGAAAGGTCTCTGATGACACCATGGCCCAGATGATCCAACATCCAGAATCGTTTCAAGGCAACTGGCTCAGACGATACAGCCTCACGGACTACTCCATGATCCTAAAATTTCCTTTATGTCCCCATAAGATACAGCGCCCCCCTCCAGCAGGAAGTAGTAAGAGAAGCTACGCCCAAATTCCCAAATATACCAAGCTGACTTTGGAGATGTGTAAAAGTTAAAACCTTCCTTTTAAAAAAAAAGAAAGGGGAAGTGCTGTGGGACGGTCTGTATGTCAAATTGCTCTGATTGGTCAATAAATAAAACACTGGTTGGCCAGTGGCCAGGCAGGAAGTAGGTGGGACAAGGAGAGAGGAGAATTCTGGGAAGCAGAAGGCTGAGGCAGAGAGACACTGCAGCCACCGCCATGACCAGCAGCATGTGAAGATGCCGGTAAGCCACCAGCCACGTGGCAAGGTATAGATTAATGGAAATGGACTAATTTAAGATATAAGAACAGTTAGCAAGAAGCCTGCCACGGCCATACAGTTTGTATGCAATATAAGTCTCTGTGTTTACTTGGTTGTGTCTGAGCGGCAGTGGGACTGGCGGGTGACAGAGATTTGTCCTAACTGTGGGCAAAGCAGGAAAACTCTAGCTACAACCATACCTCTCTTTCTTTCTTGCTCACCATTCTATTCACTTTGAATGTCTACTTAAGTCAACCAAGTTATTATTCACTTGAACTTCACAGCCTTTGAAATTCACCCTACGTTCTTCAATGCTGTCAACACTGCCTTAATCTTCACGGTCTTAACTCCTCTCACACTAAGTCCTATCCACTTGCCTTCATACTGATCTCTGGCCCTCCAGTCTCCCCTTGTCACTGAAATAGATCACCAGGTTGTCTATTTCACATGCAATTTTATTTACTAGCCTCTGAGTAATAGGACACCATTGAGGTTCCTAAGTAAGGGGAAGTTTCAAACCATTAGTGTTGCACAAATGATCCCCCAAACCTAACCTAGCAGACTTTATCAATCTCTTCTCTAGGAACTGCCCCTCACTACTATCATCCAACAGATGCCTTCATTTCTCTACGCACAATTTCTAAGTTCTTGGGGGCCTCCTGTCTTTGTTTGCATTACTTACTGTCTGTGACTGGAGTGTCTTCTTCCCCTCAGTTCATTTGACAAATTTTCCCTTAATTACTCAGATGTCTTCACTTCTTTGATGCCTTTTCTGGTATTCTAAAGCAAAAGGTCTCTCTGTTTATGCCCATCAAAGTATGTGTCTAAAGAATGCTTGTTGTTTAAAGAAATCTTTCTACTAAAATAGCTGCTCAGTTTCTTTGCTGTATTATTTTGTCAGAGCTGTGTAATACAGATGGTCTTTATTATGCTACAATGAAATATGTAACATAAATAAATATATATATATAATACATAAATATATGTATGTGTGAATATATATGCATATAAAAATTCCAGCCCAATTGCCTTGTCCAATGATAGCACAGAATAAATGATAAACAAATATCCAATGAGAAAAAAATGTTTGGAACACGAAGATCTCTATATTTTATACCAGAAAGTTCATAGTATATTATGTAGATAACAGGGTAAGACTTGAAGCATATAAGAATTTTAAGCAAGGAAGACACTTGGTTTCACTCATTTTTCTAGGAATATTTGTGTGGTCTGAGTGTCTCTTCAAAAGTGGATACTGAGAAATGTATCTTTTATTTTTTCCTTTTCATTAATTTGCTGTTTATTCATTTAGAGGCAGAGACCCACTGTATAGCTCTGGCTGGCCTCCAAGAATTCTCTATGTAGACCATTCTGGTCTTGAACTTAGAGATCCCCCTGGCTCTTGCTCCCACATGCTGGGATTAAAGGTGTGTGCCACTACAAATAGCCATTTTTGAAAAGATAATATTTTTTTCTTAAATCTTTGAGAATTTTATACAATGTATTCTATTTATATTCACTCCCAACCTCTCCCTAACTTATCCCAGACCTACCCTCTATATCCTTAGCCCCATCTAACTTTGTGAGGTTTCTTTCTTTCTTTGTTTCTACAACATGTCAAGTCTACATTGTGTTGCCCATGTAGTCACTAGTATGAGGACATCCAGTGGAGTGTGGTCGACCTACCAGGAGCCAGTCCCTTAAAGAAACCTGACTCTCACTCTTGAGAAACCGCTGTCAATAGCTACAGAGGTATGAGCCCCTTCTCCCTGCCATGCAGAATTGTTGACTGGCTTGAGCCCGTACGGCAATCACAGCTTCTAGGAGTGCTTGAGTACACCAGTTTTGTCATGTCCGGAAGATACTATTTTCCTAATGTGCTCCTGACAATCTTTCTGCTCTGCTTCTGGGATGGTTCCTGAGCCTTGGAGGGGATTTGGATGTCTCATCTATGGCCAAACACTCTACAGACACTTTTTTTCTTCAATTTAATCAGTTGTAAGTTTCATTATGTTCATATTGCTAATGTATGGATTCAATGATGAATTGATGGTAGAAAATGGATTTACAGTCTCAAGTTAAACATTCCTTGATCACAAAATGGATCAAAACACAAATATTTAAATCTCATTTATCAGTACTTATTATCATAAGTACATTACATTTGCATTAAGCATTATTTTTCCAATAGAAATTTTATTATACAAACATATTTAATATTTTCAGCTAATGTCTTTTTTTTTTTTTAAATCTGAGACCAACCAAGCTTCAGTGCTCACAGAGAGCTTTTCCTAACTAGGACATATTTTGTGTATTTTCTAGTAAAATCAGATATGGATGATTACTCACAAAGTGGTCTGCTCAAGTAAAAATAACAAAGAAGAGGACCACTAAGAGAAGAAGAATTTGTCTCAGGTCCCCTGTTAAATGGGCCAGCATGAAAGACAACTATTGGGCTTCTTCAATCTCCTCAACTTCTGAACTCCAGTGATTCTAGTAGTTAAGAGTGGAGATGCAGCTGTGCATGCAAGCTACACCTCTGCTGCTCACTAGATAAGTGATAATAGGTAAGTGGTTTAAAATCCCTGAATCTCACTTTTCTTATCAAAGAATGAGGATAACAATATTATCTGCTTCATGGAGTTGCTGAGTTAATTAACAAATGGCATGCATTTCTAATACATGGCTGATATATAATTACAATAAATATCAATCGTTTATATGATACCTAACTTGTCTTTAAGTGTTTTGTTCCATACTGTAATCCATGTTGATAAATCCCTTTTAAATTCAACTGCTAACTTGACTATAGTTCTACATATTACCATCTACACATTTTGTAGTCTTAACCTATCTTGGAACCTTCCTATAATGCCTGTCCTACATCTCACAGATGAGTCAAGTGCCCAAATTCTAACTCCCTGCTCTGTCCCATCCTACTTGGAACGTTAACCTTTAATCTGATACCAGCATGTGATCAATATAGATCAATATATAATAGATCAATCCACTAGGCTCCTTGTAAAAACTTCTACCACACATTTATTAACATTACATATTCTGGCTGCCAAAAGAAAAGGGGTACATCAGATTGAAAGAAATGTACTTCATGTCCTCTGAACCATACATTCCCATTGAGTCTTTTGAATTACATGTTCAACTTTACTATCCACCTAGTACTATCTGATACTATGTCATTCATAGACTTTATTTCATGAAAAATATACTACCCGTGACAATGGAGGCTCCCATCTGGCTCCAATGCATATTCTTCGGGTTCTGTATTTATCAAATCACTAAATTTCTGTTGCAAACCATTCCCAAAGTCACTGTACTTAAACATATTAGTAGGCAACATTTATTGGGAACTTAGATATTTGTCTGTCTACCAAAGCTGTGTTTTTACTGTCTACCAAACCTAAATCCTCAAACCATGCTAAGAAGTGTTACTAATCATAATTGATGACAAGTAAAAGAAAAACTGAAAACACAAAGGCAGGAATTCAGAAGATATAGAGTGAGCACCTTTTATTACTAGACCCAAACTTACCTAGAGAAAGATTATAGGGAATCACTTTGAAAAAGAATATTAATACAACAATGTGGAATACTTTAAATATCAGGTGATGGCCCTGTGCCTTGGTAAAACTATAACCAAGAAACATATACATTATCATGGCTGTATTTTAGGAATGTCTAATAGGGAATATAAATTGAATGAGGAGAATATAGGAAAGAATATATTAAAGCTAAGTACTTTAATAGTCTAGGCAACACTTACAAGGATCTCCTTTAGATGGAAAGGGAACAGAAAGACTGTAAGAATGAAGAAGTAAAGATATTGGCAAAAGATGTCTGTTTCTAATATTTTATCAACTGTAGAAGACTTAATCTCCAAAAACCTTAAGCTTCATTGTAAGACAAGAGAAAACTAAACTAATATCAAGTTAATATTTGATAAATAAGTAGCTCAAGAATATAGAGTAACAATGTATCAACTAAGGTTGAATTTTTCTTCTAAACTTTATTTTTTATCATTTTATTTTAGAGAAATATGATTGCATCTTTTTTTCTTCCCTTTCCTTCCTCCACTTGCTCTGTCTCAAATTGATGGCCTCTTTTCCATTATTGTTTATATATTTATAATTGTATATAATATACATATAATATATAAATATGTTTTGAAATAAATATATAAATATGACCTGTTCAGTCCGAATAATGTTGCTGGAATATATAATGTTGGATTTTATGGGGAAGATTTTAATATAGGAAGTGGAATTATTGTGTTCAATATTGTTTAGTGGGTCTCACTATTTCCACGTGTGGGCTCAGAATAACCATCCCCTGGCCTCATTTTGAGTAATGGTTATTATAGAATGTGCAATACACCCAGCCATTTTTCGATGTTTGAGACACTGTTTGGTCACTACAACTGTAAGGTAAGTCCAATTGGCAGTTAATGGGTAAACACTAGAAATACTGATGTAAAATTTTCAATGTTTAGGGATGCTGTTCTCTACCCTAAGGCTGAACACAGAGGACCTGATCAAAAATGTGAATGATATCATGATTAATAAATTTCCATAAATGACTATTCATACTTAATTGGCATTAAAAAGACTATTTTATCTCTGATCTTGTTTCTCCTTTTGTATTACTATTAGGGGCAATCATGTCCATGACAGAATTGAGGTACAGATTAGTTATCTATTGTATAGTAGTACTCCATTACCATGAACATCATTAGCTATTTTCAGTAGTAGGAAATTGAAGTGCTAATGTTGGATTGGAAAGATGGCTCAGTAGTCAAAATTATTATCTGATACACCAAAAGGCCTGGGTTGGATTCCCAGCACCAACATGGTGACTCACCAATCATCTGTAATTCTAGTTCTGGGGGATCCATTTCACTCTGCTGGTCTCTAAGGGATATACACACATGTTGTACAGGCAGAACACTTATATGTACAAAAATAAATAAATAAATAAATAAATAAATAAATAAATAAATAAATAAATAAAATTCAAAATGAACATTCTCAGTGATCTGAAGTCACAGTTTCAGGATCACTGGATTGAAAGTATGTAATTCTGACCTTCCACCCAGACTTGAAACATGCGTTGAGTTGCCTGGCACTGACACTTGATGACTATCTCATCAGTCATTCCAGACTTTACCTTCTAGTTCACTTACATTCTTTCTGCCAAAGATGTCCCTAAAATGTCAGCTACTGTGAATCAGGAAAAATGTTCTCATGATCTCTACCCACCAATAACATGCCATGTGGTGGGCAGCCTCTGAGCTTTACTTTTCTTCTTCACCTCAACCCCAACTGTCGTAAAGAACATTATGTTGTATGACCTAAGAAACCCCATTCCATAAATACCCAAAGTACTGTCATGGCAGTTGTCATACACAATCTTTCTTTCTGTTTCTCTCCCCCGCAGTATGACATTAACAAGCAATATCAACTTTTCCTATGAAAATAGTACTCATATTTGCTTCCAACTACGGTTTGAATGTGAAACATTCATCACAGTTTCGTGATCTGAAAGCTTGATTCCCTTGGTGGTGGTGTTATTTTGGGCCACTGGGTGAAGTTTAAGAGATGGGATTTCCTTGAAAGGAATAGGTCACTTGGGGTGGGCCCTTAGGGTATCTTTTCCAGAAGTCCTTTCCTGTATCCATTTCTCTGTTTCCTGTCAATCACGAGGTGAACAGTTTCCCAATCACACCATATTGCTCCCCGAAAGTATCTAGAACCATGTGCCATGAAATGTACCTTCTGAAATCCTAAACCAGGGTAAATGTTTGTTCCTCTAAGTTGTTTCTACCTTGTGTTTCATTACAGCTATGGAAAAAGTATCTAATATACTTAAGTTCCAGCTATTGTCCAGTGATAGCAATGAAAATACTCAATGGTTCACAAAAATATTTCAAAAGACTACCAGCTTGACTTCTTGACTACAGTCTTTCTCTTCAAGTATATTTTATATGCTATATGCACATTTTTACCACACTTTTCTGTATACCTTGTTTGTTCAGAATTCTTCAATGACTGTTCACTGCATGCTTCATTCAATAGGATGCTTCTATCTGGTATGCAAGGCTCTCTCAATTTAAGCCCAAATCCCTCCATCCAACTGCATTTCTCATGGATGTCCTGCATCTTTAGTCCAGATAAAATCTTCAATCCTAATGTGCTTGTCTCTAAAATGGCATTCTAGCATCACACATTCATTCTCGCTTCTGTTCCTTACATTGTTTTGCCCTCTAAAGCCCTTCTATAGGCATCCATCCTACTAGTCATTCACACATTATAAATTGAGTATGTACTCAGACACAACTGCTATATAGAGCATTATGGTAAGCAAAAATACCATTTGACCAATCACTGCTTTTGGTGTATGATGCCTAAGCAAAGGCTGGCATTTATCAAGTAATCCCATGAATAACAGTGAAATGATAACTGTGCTGTGTATGCAGAGTGCCATAAGAGATTCTGTTGTATTTAGCCTAATCAATTAAATATGGAAGTAAAGAATTTCAGCAGATAAATTCATCTTGTGTGTGAGAAATGAGCAATCTAGACCAGGAAACATTCAAGGAGTCTGCTATGAGCAAGCCCAACACAATAGAAAACATAGGTGGTCTCTTCACTCTATTTACCTCGATCTATGTGTCAACAATATAAAGAATAAAAAGTCCATTTTTATTTTTATATTTTATATTTATAAAGCCATCCAATCTTTATACTCTAAAATCATTGATAAAAGTCTGCTTAAAAATGAATACATTAGAGGTCGAGGATATGCTAACTTACCTGTGCAAGGAAAAAGACCCTCTAATTTCCCCTTGTCCAGTCACTACTCCTGAAGTTTACAAAGTCCACTCACCTCTTCTTAACCAGGAGCTCAAGGGTGACTTTTATCTATTCAGGCTTACTACATCATGGGGCAGTGAAATGGCTCAGTGAGTAGAGATGTGTCCCCTAAGGCTGATAACATGAGTTTGAACGCCAGAACCCACACGCTGGAAGAAGAGAACTGACATCTGCAAGTTGTCCTCTGACCTCTGCATGTACACCATGGCATACATGTGCTTCCTCCCCCCATTAAATGAATAACGTGATCTTAAAAATACTAGAGCAAAAGAAATTTCATCTTACAAACTAGGAAAATATCTGTAACATGAAAGCAAAGTGTCACCAGATGAAGATTTTATAAATTCATAAGGAAAATAATGGAAATCCAATTAGGAAGTGAGTAAAACTCATAAGGAAAATAATGTGAATCTAATGAAGGAGTGAATGAAATTCATAAGGAAAAGATATAAAGTATAAAAATAAGTATAAAGTAGAAAAGTGGTTAAAATGTACAAATTAATAGTGTTTCTTTTTTTTTTTTTTTTTTTGGTTTTTTTTTGAGACAGGGTTTCTCTGTGTAGCTTTGCGCCTTTCCTGGAGCTCACTTGGTAGCCCAGGCTGGCCTCGAACTCACAGAGATCCGCCTGGCTCTGCCTCCCGAGTGCTGGGATTAAAGGCGTGCGCCACCAACGCCCGGCGTTTAATAGTGTTTCTTTTTATAAATAAGTTCTCAAATATACAGTAAAGGGAAAAGTTGTCAAATTATCGCCAAAAATTGTATTGTGAAAGTATAATAGACATAGCAAGCACATTTAAAGTTTGATTATTAGCAAGGTCTCTGTTGTGCGTGTGTAGACTTAAGTACTTTGCAGGCTGTGATAATTTGAAAGTAATTGGTCCCCATAAACTCACAGAGAATTGCACTATTAGAAAGTGCCATCGTTGAAGTAGGGTAGCCTTGTTGGAGGATGTGTGTCACTGTGGGGGCAGGCTTTGAGGTCTCTTTTGCTCAAGCTTCCTTCAGTGTGACTTTTAGATCATTTCTTGTTGCCTTCAAGATGTATGACTTTCAGCTGCTTCTTCAGCATCATGTCTGTCTGCACACTACCATGTCCCACATTGATGTTAAGGGACTGAACCTCTGAACTGTAAGAAAGCCACCCCAACTAAATGTTTTCCTTTGTAAGAGTTGCCGTGGTCATGGTGTCTCTTCATAGCAATGGAAACCCTAGGTAAGACACAGGTATTATTTGGTATTTTCCATATATTAGATCAACTCTGTAAGGGAGGTGCTTTTGTTCGTCTTATATTAGAGAAGAACTTCAAGTACAAAGTGTTAGAAAAAGTTTTCCAAAGTCACTACTACAGCTGTACAAATACCCTTCAAAAAAGATATGCTCATCCTGTACGAATCTTAGACATCAAGAAAAATTAAAGTGTATAATTTTTTCCTACACCACAACAGTGTAGAAGGATTTGTGGACATGTGTATTTAGAACAGAGAGCATTCAAACATGCCTTTTTTTCATTGTCATAAATATAAACAGCAAAAGAAAAGAATAAAAACCCGAAAATGGCAGTAGGGAAATAATTGAATAATAATATGACAAAATAACATTCTATCTTCCAAACTGTATAGATAAGCCCTTGATTGATACAAGAAAATGTTCCAGAACATCATTGAAAATGTTAAGAGAAAAAAAATAACCAAAACTCTTTTATAGTATATGATTCCAACATTGTTTTTCAAAAATCCCCTATAAATACATGAATGAATCTTTGAAGATCGATAATAACATCAATATACCTATGAAGAAAAATGCATCATCCATAAATAAATGGTAAATCCTCTTTGAAGGGGCTGCCAAAAGATTAACTACAGAACAAAGGGCAAATCCTGTTTTGAACTAGTAATGGTGCTTCACATCCTAAGATACTGCTGTTGCCATGGAACATTTTAGGCTTTGCAAACGGAAGGAACCTCAACCCTTTGGTGGTACTCCTAAGTCTCACTAAATGAATTACATCCTTGACCCTTCCTCAGTATTACAAGGCCAAGACTTTACTGACTCTGAACTGCTTATTCAGGACACTGCTGTTCAGGTTTGGCAATTCCCCTGATTCTCCAGAGCTGGACCCAGTTGACCCTTCTGAACTGGGCAAGTCAGACTGAGGTGTATGTTTGGTATATGGAATTCCTTCTGTGCTATGCCCACAAAAGAAAGCTCAGCTGTAGCCATCTCCAATTCTCCATCACCTCTCCCTGCCTCCCCTAAGCTGAGACAGTCCAAATAGCTACTGTCTCCACCATTCCCTTTCTCTTATTCAGGTGGGTTTAATCCCAGTTCTCATTTGATTGGAGATTCTGCTCACCCTTGCATGGCCCAGGAAACACCATCTCTGCCCCCCTCCCTCTCCAAACTCCACTGGCTCAGAGAGTCTTTGAACAAAGGAAATGTGCTAAAAGCCCAGTGCTGCATTCTTGGTGGTTATTCCAGTGTCCTCCCCTGATGTTGCCAGCCACCAAAGTCCCCACCTAAGCACTCAGCTTTTGACCATTCTTGGTCACATACCCACCTTATGGCAAACACATCATTACTCCTTACCTATAATCTATAAAACCTCCCTGCCTTAGCCTGGGCACACAACTTCTCTGGCCTCATTCGCTGAGATCAGTGAATCCACCCAGGAGTTGCTTTGCTCTCAATAAGCCTGCTGTTATACTTTTTCAGTTCAGCTTGATCTGACTTACTGCATCAGTGGGGAAACTTACTATTTTGGGGCCCAAAACCTGTTAGTTCTCAGAGGGATTCTCACTGGAGGTTTGAGAATGAGCTGGGTTCACACAATACCAGCACAGATTGGTCTACCTCAGTCATAGCTCAGGGCTTAGAATCCAAAGCAAGAAAAGCCCAAGATTGCTGGTAAACTTTCACATGGGACAGTTGAATAAAGAGACACTGCAGGATGTAATGAAGCATTGAGCAGCAGGGAGGGAGAGACAGTCTGAACTCCAGGCAGCTTTGCAGTAGCATTTTTATTGATTGTTACACAAAAGACCTTTAGCAAGTCAGGTTCTGCACGTCAGAACCTTTGATCAGATCTAGGAGTTGTCTGAAAGAGCTCATTACCTAACTAACTCTCAGTTGTTATAAGACTTTCTGGTTTGCCAGGAATGGCTTGTGACTGAGGTCATGCAAAGGTTTTGGAGCCCCTAGAGGAAAAGCCCCTCCATTAATCTCAAGTGACAATTACTGATATTTACAAAAAATTACTTCAAAGCCTAGGTGGCCATCACTCTGGAGGAAATGCCAGGTACAATGGCTCCTTTAAATTTACTACTACCTACACAAGATCAAAGGAGCTGTGAAAAAAAAAAAAACGCCTATCATAAAAGCTCTGTCTTCTCATGCTTACCTCTTGGGTAATAGAGGCCATATAATTTGGTTCAGTTACCTTATCTCTATTTTCTCATCTGAGAATTGGACATGATAATACTATTCTCATTAGGAATATCCCATTAAAACATTTTCAGCACATAAATGTCAAGTCCATTAATATGAGCTACTGTTACTCTCATTATATAATAACAATGATGATGACGATGATGGTTGCCAAGAGAAACTAACCCATTGAGAGCTGGACTGATCAACTGAAGCTTTCCCTGAGTGCCTGATGCATGGAGAAGAAACATGGCTCCTTCTCAAAACCACAAACATGCTTGGCAGAACCAATAACAACCTGGGGCCAAGGCCTTCAGGGCTTTCCCTTGAGGACCTGATATTTAGAGAAGAAAAATCAGCAATGTGCTTAACAGAGCTGTTAATAGCCCGGGGCCAGGACTACACTTCAGATCTTGAGAACCCTATGTTTCCCAGCATTGAGGCTAAGATTCTCAGTCCAAGGCTGCCGCATGCTTTGTCTGTAATGATTTTGAGATATACTGTGTCCCCCTTCTACAACACTGCTTGATTAGCTTTCCACTGACTTCATCCCATTTTATGATAGTTTCTGCTGACTCTGTCTCATTTCTCCCTGGGAAATAATATATAAGACATGTTATTTCTTAATAAGCTTTCTTGGCATAAAACATATCTTGTGAAAAACCTCCTAATCTCAAACTTTTTTATCTTCTCTATATATTCTATCTTTATCTTCTAATCTCCCATCCTCTGTCACAGAACCCTGTCACTGAAGAATGGTCCCATGGTCCAGGTCAGTAGCACAAGTACAAGACCAGAAGACTGTAAAACCCATCCTGTCTGTTTTCATCTGTTAACATATTTTCTTTTCAGATAAGTGGGCCTCCCAGTCATCCCTCAGGTGCCAAGAAAGTGGGCACCCTTTTGAACAGAAATCGTTAATGCGCATATAAAAAGAGCTTCCATTTTCTGGGGGGTGTATCCAGTTTTCCAAACCAGCTCCTGAACCAGTGACTAGGAGCCCTTTACTGCCAATGGCTGCCTTGTTGGTGGAGGAGGGATTAAATGAATTGCAGTGATCATGAAGCCACTCCTTGTAAGAGCCTATCATCCTGCAGGTTCCTATATGGAATATGTCTCATTAAACACCATGAAGCAATAGTATATTTCAAGCAATCAAAACCTTAGACTGTACAGCAACATGCAAAGAAGGGATGGGATATGGGTGGAGAAAGCAATTTCCAAAATGTCCTCCCAGGCCACCTCCCTCTTTCCTAGTTCTCATGGCTTCTCATCTACTTGTCAGAGTAAGGCAAGAAATTAAACAACTAATCCTCTGTTCCCACACTGGAATTCTCAGGTACTAAGTTCCTTCTGTACTTCCCAGAAGGTGAGAGATGCCATACTTTACAATCCCTACTTGCTTAATTTGCCACATAGTTTGTTCATACTGTGGGAATATTTTTATGCTGTGATTGTCTTCTTGTTCCCCACCCACCCACCTATAGGTTTCTTTTTTTATTTGTGCTTGTTTGTTTGTTTGTTTTTAAGAGAGAGAGAAAGAAATGTTCTAGAAAGAGTTGGGGGAGGGGAAAGAATATGGTCAAATATTTTATAAAATAATAAAAATCAGAAATAAATAAAGACTCTGGCCCATCACTTTTCATTCCTAATCTCTCAAATCCTCTACTTAAGACTCTGCCAGGCAGCTTGTTAAACATCCAAATTTCTAAGCTTCAAACTCGGATGTTCTAATCTAGCCATGCTCATTTGGTGTAGAGTCCAGGCAACTCTTGTCTTTCTACTTTTCCCCTTTATGGCCCTCTTTCTGTTCCTTCCTTCCTTCCTTTCTTCCTTCCTTCCTTCCTTCCTTCCTTCCTTCCTTCCTTCCTTCCTTCCTTCCTTCCTTCCTTCCTTCCTTCCTTCCTTCTTTCCTTCCTTCCTTTCTCTTCCTCCTTCCATCCCTCCCTTCTTTCTTCCCTGCCTTCATTACTTCCTTTACTTCTTTCTTTTACTTTTCTAATGTTCAGCTAAGGTTGAAATTCACAAATTCTCCAAGTCTACAAATTTCCACTTTAAAATTTAAAGCATTTCCATAATGTTACATTTGCAGCAAATGATCATCAAGTCGTAGTAGGAAGCTTGACTGTTAGACAAAATAATATTTTTAGACAGTTACCTAATTCAATTTAATCTTTTGTTCTAGTTATAATCACCTTGTTCTCATGTAAAACAAGTGTAAATCCTCTTTCAAATTTCAAGTTCCACCACTTGGATTTACTCTTTGAATGTATGAAGATTAAAGGATTATTTATAATTTAACCTTTTCCAAGTTATGTTCCATAAGACAGTGTTCTGAAGATGTATTCCCAGGAGAGGATGCTCAGTTGTCAAGGAAGGTGTATCACTTGTCAAAAACAAAAGGAGTATTCAATTGTAAGTGGTATGCTTTGTAATAGCAAAGACAAGGTGGGGGGTCATTCTACACATGCAAGGGAAAGCATCTTTACATGTTTTATGAAAGAACTATGCCATCCTCTATGATTCTTTTCTGTCCCGATGACCTTATTCAATGAATGCACACCTTGAATAAATGTACAATGCTGCTTATTCAAAAAGTACATTTAAACCATAGTATTTTTTAATCATGCAAGTTGTTCTTATTTTTCCTAGGGCATAATCCCACCTGAAACTTCATAGAAGTGAAGGGAAAGGTGAGCATTCTGCATTTCATCCATCCCTAGTGTTCAAGGGTCAGCTCTGATCACACCCAGTCAGGAAGGTATGCCAATTAGTCATCCTCTGGAGGTAAGGGCTGGGTCTGTCTACTCCCAATATAATTCATTTAGTTCTCATCAGTGGCAATGGATTTCACCCTTCACTTAATAAAAGCTCAGCAGATTTCCGATGACAAAGAGCCAGAAGTCTAGGAGGTTCACGCCTCCTACCTTCCCAGGCACTAGGCATTCAAACCTGGTTTTCTTACATACATTTTAGAAACATTTTAGTATCTGCAAATAAATTATCTTCACATATGTAGTACTATCCTAGTATATCAATCATTCCTATTTCCCCATAATTTTTTTCTAGTCCTATGGCAGCTGCTTACATCTTTTACATAGTTTTAGCCACAGAGCACACATAGTTTTGTGTTCTAGTTTCACTAATGTTGTGTGTAATCTGTCACAGTAGTCATATTTGTAACACATTTGATCTCCAGAGAATTCACTGAGTTCAATAACATTTCCCTGCATCGGTAGCTTGAGGTTACTTCTCACAATTAATACAGTGTGAACGTTTTTAATCTAATAGAAATTGAGAGCTGGCTGGAAAGCCGAAGGAAAAGGACTGGGGAGAGGTTTACATATACAAGTAGTATAATGCTACAGGTAAGTGGCAAGAGTAGGTTCTAGTGTCCTGAGGCACAGTACAGAGAATGCAGTTGACAGCAATGTGGCGTATGTCTCAGTATAGAGGAAAAATTTCCTTCACTCATTACATGGAAAAGATAAATTCTGAGGTAATGGGTATGTCAGTTGCCCTGATTTTATCATTACCTAGTGATCAATCAAAAGAATTACATTGTAGCTCATGTTAAAAAGCCAAAGCTTAAATAGAGGTGGCAAAGAGGGTGGGGGAAAGAAGAGGTAGAGATAGGTTAAACAAAACTAAGGGTACATGAAGAAGCCTTATGAAAACCTAGTCATTTGTAAGCTAATTAAAAACACAGTAAAAATAAAAGTAATAATGATGCAAATGAAAATTAATGTTTGACACAGGAATATATTATTGACTTTAATCATGTTCTTAGTGCACACTTTGATGAGGGACTTTTAATTCAAAAGGTATATTTTTGCACAACTTAGGGAAAATTAGTTTCTTATGATGTATGTTCATATACAATACCAGAATGTTTTAGAGTCAAAACCAAATAGTGTACTAGATTACATTTTTAATTATACTTTTACCAGTATTTTTAGGATATTTATTTTCTTTCATCTATATAAGTACTGTTTTAGCAGAAATTTCAGAAAAGGAATGTATTATGAAACTGATTCCTGCCTGCCATGCTAAGAAGGCTGATTAGGAAAAGAACACATTAAAAATTCTTTCAACTTCAGGAAAGTTACTCAGACAGAAAGAAAACCTCGATCAAATGTTAAAAATATTTTCTCAAAAAAAAATACTAAATTCATTAGTTGTAGAGAGACATGATGATAGGCATAAGTTTAAGAAGGTCCTCAAGATCCCTTCCACCAATCCATGTGCCCTCCATGATACCCTCCTTTGAACGTGGCAGGCAGTATGACATATGACAATATACTAACATGTCATATGGCAGACATTGAGAAAATGTCCATATATAATTAAAATGCTTAGTCTGTTGACTAAGTTAGTGAAACATGATATTGTCCTGGGTGGGTATCTTTTCAGACAAACATTAGTCTAGAGGTCAAACAAGTCAGAAAAATCAAAAGCAGCATCAGCCACACTCCTGTAGATCTGGAAGATACATCTTGCCCTTTCTGAAAAGAGCCACTTCTCATGGTGGTCTGTGCTGTGCACATGATTCCTCAAAACTGTGAGTTAAGTTGGGTTGCTTTAACCCACTGCTAGTTTTTGGAAATTTGTTTTGTAGTGACAGAAAAATAATATGGATTTTACACAAAATAGAGAAGATTAAAGAAAAAAAACTCAAGGGAACAAAAAAAATATTAGGAAGAAAAGGCTGGAGAGGTGGTTTGGTGGTTACAAGCACTGACTGCTCTTGCAGAGGACTCAGATTTGGTTTCCAGCACTGATATGGTGGCTCACAACCATCTCTACCTCCAGTCATAGGAGATCTGATACCTCTTCTGACTTCCAAGAGCTCCTGCATACACATGGTACACATACATACATCCACTCAGGTATACCTTCATACACATAAAATTAAATAAACAAGTATTTAAATGCATTAGAGAAAGAAAGTAAAATAAAATAAAATATTACTTTAAATTTGAAGTATTTAATCTAATAAATCCTCAAAATAATGGGAAATTTTCATGATGTCTAAGTATTGAATATCAAAGACAGGATTCATCTCCAGGTAGAACAAAACAAAATCTAAGAGTAAGAATGGTCTTAAAGAATTACCTCTTTCTTTTTTATAAGTGATGTAAAAATATATTTTAGATAAGTTTATACAGATAATTTTAGGGTTAAAATTAGTTATATAGGAAATAATGGTATAGAAAAATAATTGTTTTTATTAGAAATAATTTTAAATAAAAAAGAATATAATGTATACAATAATAAACAAAAATCAACCAAACAATAATTATAAATAGGTCAAGAAAGCCCATTAAAAAGATATGGAATTCCAATTATAAATAAAATACTTAGGGTAGATAGTCTCTATTGTCCCAACCAAAGAGAAGGACTTTCCAACTCTATATTCAAAGAGCATGAAAAGCCAGGAAATCAGCTCAGAGTGTATTATGCTCTGTTGTAGCTGAGTTCTGTTCTCAAGCTCCCAAGTAAAGGCACTGTTTCCTCTGTCATCCCAATACTCACTGGCCAGTTAGTCATCAGTCAGCTCCAAGGACAGTGAGAGTCCCTATCTCAAAATGACAAGACTATGGAGAGACTATCGAAAAAGATACCTGAGTTCTACCTCTGGCTTCAACATACCCCACACAGATGGGCACACTTGCACATATTTGCTTACCATGAACACACGCATGCATACACCTTCACCACCACCACCACCACCACCACCACCACCACCACCACCACCACCACCATCACCACCATCACCACCACCACCACCACCACCACCACCACCCCAGTGAGTAACCGAACAGGAAAGACAGCAAGAATGTGATCAAGAAACTGACACAGGAGAAGCAGCCAAAAGAGCATAAAAGAAAAACAATGTAGTTCTTTGTAACACTTTTCTTGAACAAAGAAATTTTTTTTATAGAAATTAAGCAAAAAACCCAGTATGAAAGATAAGCAACCTAAAGTATGATAATCATATTTCATTTCATGATAAGGTGATCCTTAATAACCAAAACAACAAGGTCTGTCAGGCCTTCAGGAACCTTTCAGACAAAATTTTTAACAGAAGGCCTGCATAAGTCTAAGCCGAACTGCTCTCCAACGCTGAGGGTGGAAGTGGACACAATGTCCTATCCCCATCCCAGAAGCAAGTTCTAATTGATGATATTCTTGAATGGAGTCTCAATGGTATATAAAGCACCCTTAAGGACAGGCTCCACATCCAGCATTAGATGTCCAGTACAAAATGAACTCAAAGATATTTGTGGAGCTTGTATGTGTGAGTGTGTCTGTGTGTGTTTCATAAAGCTTTGTCTGGATACTTTTTTTTTTAACATTACAGGCCTTCTATTTGCATTATTATGATTTCTGATTTTGTGGGGCTCTTTTTAATGAGATTTCTGTGTATACAAATGTGTGTCTCTGCATCTGTGTGTGTTTCTTGTGCATGAAGCCCAGACTGGTCTGAGCTGCCCATCTTCAGGGTCAAAGCTAAAGCAGTTGTTAGGTAACAGATGGGATGTACAGTTAACTAAGGTTGATTCTGAGCATCCACAGGTTTTTAAATATGGGATGGAATGGTCAGGGGCTCAGTCCAGGGCTTTTAAATGGGTATGTATGTGCTTATCTTCTCAAAGAGGGGAGACATGACTCATACCTTGGATGCTCCTATAATCCACAAACCATCCCACTGTCTTGGTTCAGAAAGCTATACCAAAGAGACCCACCCTCTCTTGAGCTTTTACAGCACATTTAGTAAATGAAAAGTGTTATTATTTTTAAATAGAGTGAAATTCAACAGTATTGCTTTTTTCTTTTTTTTATTAAGAAATTTTTTTCATTCATTTTGCACACCAAAGATTTCCCCTCTTCCCTCCTCTCACCCCCCAGCCTCCCCCTCCCAAACCACCCCCCACTCCCATTCACAAGAATGCAAGGCCTCCCATGGGGAGACACATTCAGTAGAGGCAAATCCAAGCCCTTCTCCCTGCCTCAAGTCAGCCCGAGGTGTCCTATCATAGGTAGTGGGCTCTACAAAGCCTGCTCATGCACCAGAGATGGATTCTGATCCCACTACTAGGGGGCCTCCCAAGCAGATTTAAGAGACATTTAAAAACAGAATTAAAAATTAATTACTTCATTTTACTTTGTTTAAAAAGCTGAGAAGTCCCAGGGGATACATCTACAAAACACTCCCACACCTGAGGCTCAGGGAACATAGCAGAAGAGGAGGGAGGAAGATCAAGGATCAAGGAGTTTGCTGTCTCCTAGTAATGTCAGAGGCTGACACCCCTTAAGTCTCATCAGCATGGCTGCCCAAGCATGGACTGAACAAAAACAATGATAGACATGCCAAAATGGATGAGAGAGAGCCCACACCACCTCACACCTACACAAACTACTACAGGCACCTAAGGAATAGATGCTGAGAGTGGAGGGAGCAGATAGCCTTCTCTGGGGAAGAACAAACCAACTGATTATCCAGTACCAAATGGTCATCCCTGAAAACATATGTGTGAATAACATTATTCGGACAAAGGTTATACTTAGTAATATATGCATATACATAAGACATATATGCATATTGCAACACTTTTAAGAGAGACCACTAATTTGAAAAAGAGCAAGGAGGAGTACATGGAAGGGACCAGAGGGAGTGAAAAGAAGGAGGAAATTTCAAAATCAGAAGAAAAAAAAACTGGGGGAGTGATAGAAGTCGTGTTCAAACAAAAGGACAGAGCTTCTGTGAATTGCTTTTCTTCTATTCCTTTCTGTATAGACTTATTTAATTTTTTACTTTGTGTACTTCTTGGCAGATTCCGTAAATTGTCATTTGAAAAACTAACCTTTAATGATTTGAATTTTTTTCCAGTGATCTGCTCTTGTCAGCAATTTCTGTGTCACCTGTCATTGGTCATTCAATATAAAATAATACTTGCTTCTGCTCATAACTTACATAATACATTTGGTTTATAAATTGCTTTGGTTAATGTTTTGTATGTTAATTTTAATTGTATCTTTATTATGAAATATGTCTAAAGTTTCATAATATGTTTTTTATTTATTTTGTGAGGTTGATTAAATAGAGCAAAAATTCAAATAAATCTATGCCAAAAAAGAATGAAGAAAAGCAATTTCATAGAAGGTATTATTAAATTTTAGATGTTATTAGCACATGTGTTAGTAATCAAATATGATCACTAATGTGATAAAAAAAAAGATCAAATTAAGGAAAAAATGGTACCATAATATTATGTAACTGTAGGAAAGACATATTCATAGACTTGCTACTGAAAAAGATGTAGGTTGTGTTGTTATAAAAGTCTAACCTTAGAATAACCCCAACACAGAAGAAAATACCGTGCAAAGGAAAGAGTGAACTCTTCAGAAATAACAAAGAAATGAAGTCAAGATTATTTTTTACCATTGTTTATTTAATGATGAGAGTCTTCACCATTCTCTGAAATCTTCCTAGATGTGTATCTTTCTCTGTTGCCTGTTACATGGACTACCTTTTGCTCAGAACTTGAACTTTCTGTATGTTCCTTGTCTTGTGCTGTTACAGAATTTTAACCCCTCATATACATACATTGAGCAAAACACATATATGTGCAAACACACACACACACACACACACACACACACACACACACACACACACACACCCTTAACACCTGGTGCCAATGGAAGAAGCAGAGACACACCAAAATTCTGGGATTGTTAAGGAACCTAACATCACATTGAGAAGGTAGACATGATCTCCATAGCAGACCAGATAGAATTTTAAAGAATTACTGAAGGAGTTTGATTATGAAATTTTTATATGTGCATATTTACCCCGCCCCCCAGACTGCCCTTTCCAATATCCTTGCACATCCCTAATAGTTGCCTTTTTGGGTTCATGTCCTCCCTGACACCATACTTTGCATAGGAGAAAGTGTGAGACACTGATTTGTGAGACTGCCTATTTCCTCCAGTATGGTGATCTCCTGTATCATTCATTTCCTGAAAATGACAGAACTTCATTGTTGCTTTGGGCCTGAATAAAACTCCACTGTGTGTATATACTACATTTTTTTTAACCAATCTGTTGATGGGCGCCTAGGTTGATTCCATAAAGTGACTGAAATAGTACAACAATAAGCACAGGTGTATGGTTAAGCTGACACTGATTCCTTTGGATACATCCTGAGAAGTGGTAGAGCTGGTTTATACAGTGCGTTTAGTTTTAATTTTGTATTGATCCTGCATAGTGATTGCTATCATGGCTACAGCAATTTATTTTAACAACCAGTTTTTTTATTTTTACAAACAACAGTGTATAGGGTTTCTTTTCCCTACATTCTCACCAACATTTGGTGCTTTTCTGTTTTAATTATGATAAACCTTCTGGGACGCAATCCCAATGTAATTTTAATTCGTTTTTCTCTGATGGCCAAAGTTGTCAGGTGTTTTTTTCCATGTATATATTGAATTGTTCAGTGACATGGACTTTTATAAGTTCCAATGCAGTTAGTGGAGTCTACAAATAAAAGGTCTAATTTTTTGTTTCTCTGTTCATAAATGTCTGTCCCAGAATGGTTCATCTGTGGCATTTGTGGTGGTTTGGAAGAAAATGGCCCCTGTAGATTGCTCAAAGAAAATGGCATTATTAGGAGGTGTGGCCTTGCTGGAGTAGGTATAGTTTTGTTGGAGGGAGTACATCACTGGGGGCATGGGCTTTGATGTCTCAGAAGCTCAAGCCTACCTAGTAGCTCACTGTCACTTCCTGATACCTGCAGATCCAGACATAGAACTCTGAGCTCCCTCTCCAGCACCATGTCTGCCAGCATGGCACCAGCTTTACACCATGATGATAATGGACTAAAGCTCTGAATTGCAAGCCAGCTCCAATTAAATGTTTTCCTTAATAAGACTTTCCATGGCCATGGTGTCTCTTAACAGCACTAGAAACACTAACCAAAACAGAAGTTGGTAGAGACTAGAGTATTGTTGTGATAGGGTTGACTATGTTTCTATTTGAAGGAATGTAGATTTTATAACTTTGGATTAGAAAAACAGTTGAATGCTTTAAGTAAGGCCTAATGGGCCATCCTAGTAGACTCATTGAAGACAGTGGTGCTGAGGGAGATTTGAACTATGTCAGCCAGGCTCAAGAAGTTTCAGAATTTTAGTATGTGCTCTAGATATCTTTCCTGTGATATTTTGGCAAAGAATGTGGCTCTCTCCCTCTCTCCCTCCCCCCACTTTGTATTACATAACTTAAAGAACAATACCTTGCAGTTCATCAGTGGTGAGGACAAGAAACAAATTAGTATTACTTAAAATGTAGCAAACAGACAAGAGCTCTGCTTGTGAACTGCTGGAGCCTGGCTAGGGAAAAACCTACTAACTTTGTGAAGCTGGGAAAACTCGAAAACTCTACTATGTTCTATACAAAGTAGAAAATAGTCATAGCTACTCAATGGAGTGATGACTACAAGATGAGTTGACATATGCAGACACAGTGTAAATGGTGACAGAGTTTATATTCAATAGTGCGTGAAAATCTTCCAATGTACACTGAATAAAAAGGTCCATAGCTAAGTATAATCTGCACACCTCAGGCCCCACCTAGAAGTGACAATGAAGTGAAGTCACACTTCCTTCTTTAGGGCCTGGATGTGATGGGGCTCATGATCCCATGACTAAAATCAGCCACTCTAGACAAATGCTTCGTGTGTCCCTCATGACTCTTGTTCACCAACTCTTCATCACGCCCTGATGCCAAAGCCTCTGGCCCTGGCTCTGCCCCTAAAAATCATTGTTCCATTGAATACACTTATTACCCAGAGATCACCATTGCCCTTCTGGCCTTGCGGAAGATTTTGACCCCAATCCATTTCACCTTTGCTACTCAAGACAGCCTTAAGCTGAGTGTCTTTACTCTGACTGTGTAGACTTTGTGGATAGCGAAGAAAAGGAGACACTACCAGTATAACTTAACGGCTCTCCACAGGACTGAACCCTTTTTATGGAGGAGGGATCTGAAATGTGACTTGCGTGAAAGATCTTCCCCTATGATCACCCCTTGACAGACAGTCTGCTGTCATTTCCCCTTCTTGTTTTATCATCTCCATCATCACTGTCCTTCTCGTCTTTGCTCTTTCCATAACCTGAAATTTGTTTTTTAAATTTGTTTATTGATTTCCTTGTTTTTGAAATGGGAATTCTTGTCCATTCTTGAGTTTTTAGCACCTAGTTTAGACTAAGCTTCATTATTAAAAATTTCACACACACACACACACACACACACACACACACACACACACACTACATATGTCACACACACACACACTACATATACATATACATATATATGTAGTGTGTGTGTGTGTGTGTGTGTGTGTGAGCATGTATGACAAGAAAGGATGAGTTAATAAAAAAATGAATGAATGGATGCACAAAACTAAACTTACCTCTGCAGGCATACAATCTTTATTGATCTTTCAGATACCCATTTTGCACCTGACTTCCTTAAACAAGGTCCTTCTGACCCCATAGGCAAGATTATATCTCTCTATCATCTTTATTTAGCTGAAGGTCTTTATTTAATTATCTGTTTTTTGTTTGATTGTCATGACAGGGATTACATCTGTTTGATTTCAGGCTATGTTTCTAATTCCCAGCAGAGCACATATTTCATAGTTGATATTAAATAATCTTTTTCACAATTTTTTATTTAGTTTTTTCTTTCCTTTTACATACTAACCCCTGTTCCCCCTCCCTCCTCTTCTCCCACTCCCTTCCACCTACTCCCATCTCACCCCCATCCCCTCCTCATAGAGGGCCAGGCTTCCCTTGCGTAGTCAACACAGACTGGCATACCAAGTTGAGGCCAGACCTAGCCCCTCCCCCCCGTATCAAGGCTGAGTAAGGCATCACAACATAGGGAATGGGCTCTAAAAAACCAGTTCGTGTACCCGGGATAATCTTTCATCCAATAAAATATTAATTAAAATCATATCAAAATGTATGGAATAATGTATGAAATAATTTTTTCACAGAAAACACAAAATTGACATTTTTGTCAAAGCATTGAATCATTCTAAAATAACACTGACTTGTCAAGAGATAATGTGCTGCTATTTTTCTTCACACCTCTCATCCGTGAATCATCAGTCTATGCCATCATTACTAATATCACACACTCTGTTACTGCAATTATAAGAACCTGTTAGAATGACGCTTAACAATCAATGCATCATTTAAGCCATAAAGCTCTAACTCCTTCCTTTAACAAATAAAAATGACTAATAAAAGAATTCCCACAAGTGTACTTTCACATTGTAGTGTAAGAGAAAAATTACAATGGCCAGTACCACTACTGTTACACCCAATGTCATCAGGAGAAATCTGAGTTCAGAATGGCTCGTCCAAGCACTTTGGGCTGCCTCAGGGTTTTCAGGAATGTGAGGACCAGAGCACATTCCTGTCTGAACTCCACAGTCCAAACAGTAGAGTGGCCACTCAGCTGTTTCGGTGCTTAGCTTTAAGCGTTAGTTTCGGTAAAAGTCTGCAAGACAGTGAACACAATTTAATTTGTTTCTAAAATCCTGGAATCATGTTATAAGACAGAAGAACCTGAGAAAATACAGAGACATGTCATATTCATAAGCAATAATATACTGAAGACGTGACTTTTTTATGTAATTATGTGTGAGGAGAAAATTATAAACAAAATTCACATAAAACTGTTCATGGATTTTTACAAAATGATTTCAAAATTATTATTGAAGTATATATGACTAAGAATAGCTAAGTTAGTTTTGTTTTCATTTTTATTATTTTAATAGCACAGATCTGTAAGTGAAATTTGGTACATCTATACATTGTGAAATGATCAGATAGATTAAGTGATATATGAGAGATATATACATATATATACATATACTTATATCTGTGTGTGTATATTAAACTGTCATTCAGCTTGTTATTTATATCAAGATTATTGAAACTGGGAGGTCAGTATGCATTGTGATTAATTCAAAAACAGACAAATACTGCATGTTCTAGCTCATACGCAGATGATGAAAATTTTATCTGAACACAGCATCTTAAAAACGAAAGCCCAAGTGTGGTGGTTTGAATGAGGTTGTCCCCATAGGCTCATGTATTTGAATGCTTGGTCATCAGGGAGTGGTACTGCTTAGGAGGTGTGGTCTTGTTGGAGGAGGTATGTTGCTGTGGGTGGGCTCTAAGGCTTCAAGAGTCCAAGCCAGACCCAATGTCACTCTCTTTTCTTGCTGCCCATAGATTCAGATGTAGAACTCTCAGCTACTTCTCCAGCACCATGTCTGCCTGCATGCCACCATGCTTCCTACCATGATGATAATCACCAAAACCTCTGAAACTGTGAGAAAGCTTCAATTAAATGATTTATTGTATAAGAGTCACCATGGTCATGATGTGTCTTCACAGCAATAAAACATTGATTAAAACACCAAGTAATCCAACTTTAAAAGGAAGAGTTACATGAATAGATTTGTTTGTTTTGTTTTGATTTGTTTTTTGAGATAGGGTTTCTCTATGTAACAGCTCTGGCTGTTCTGGAACTTACCTTGCAGACCAGGCTGGCCTCTAACTCAAGGAGATCCACTTGCTTCTGGGATTTAAGTCATGTACCACCACCACCACCACCATGCCACACAGCAGGAAGAGATTTCTTTAAAGACACCAAATGCCAAAAAAAAAAAAAAAAAAAAACCATGAAAAATGATCTTTATTATTAGCCATTAGGAAAATGCAAATCAAACACATACATCCCTCAGTAAAAAATGGTTATTATGAAAAATTGACAGATACTGGTAAGTGTATTGAGACAATAGAAATCGCATTCAATGCAAGCCAGTGCAGAGATTATGGAAAATAATAGCGTTAAGTTACTTCTGAGAATATATATATATATATATATATATATATATTAGAACTAAGTCAGCATACCAAAGAAACACGTGCATGTCCAAGTGTGTGACAGTGCTCTCCACACCAGCTATGACACAGGAACAACTCTGCTACCCATGAACAAAGAAATGAGTGAAGACAGATGACACACATGTACACAGTGGAGTATTGTGCAGCCATATGTAAAAAAAATCAAGTCTGGTAATTGCCAGTGCAATAGATACAACTGGAGAGATTATTTGAAGGGAAGTAAGCCAGGCATAGGAGAGCAAGTGTTGCCTGTTCTCTGTCGTATCTAGAAGTTTAAAAACAGTTGATCTGACTATAGAAGAGTGAATGTAAGAGGCTACAAGTTGGAGAGTGAGAGAATGGAAAAAAAAAGGTTGGAGTTGGTCTGTGACTTCTTCATCCATATCTCATTTTTTTATGTATGAAAATCTACATTTAAAAACACAAATGCTAATATGTACATACACAGAGATATACATGCAAACACGCAATGTGAAAGTAGGAGACTGTTTTATTAAAATGTATCTCATCTATTCCCAAGCTACTTTGAACTCCTTATGTAGTCAAGAATGATCATGAATTCCTGATCCTCCTGCTTCTATCTACCAGGTGCTGTGATTACAAGGTATGGCACCACACCCAGGTAGAAGCAGACTATTTTAAGGAAGGAGAGAGCACTATGAGTGAGAGGAAATTACAGAATAATGGGGGAGGTTTTATATGAGCAAAGTGTAATTCTATATGTTGTGTGTGTGTGTGTGTGTGTGTGTGTGTGTGTGTGTGTGTGTGTGTGTATGAAAGTATGTAGTCACAAACATGTATATGAAACTGTCAAAATGAAACCAAGTATTTTGTATTCTTACTAGAAAATTAATTGAACAGTTTTGATGTGGAGCAATTATCACCAGAATCTGGGAAAAATAAATAGGTGAGTAGAGAGAGGTCAGATAATAGGTACTCAACATGAGATAGGAATAATAAGTCCTAACATTCTAAAACACAGTGGTGGGATGACTGTGGTTCACAAAAGCCTGTTATGATTTATCAATATCTAGAATAAAGTAAAGTAAATATACTGATTTAAATCAATGATAAAATGATAGAAATATAATTATCCTGATTTGATCAGCATAGGTAGTACAATATATTGAAATACCGTGTGCTACTTGTAAATGTATATGATTATGTGTTAACATAACACCTTAAATGTTTAAGGAGATAAAAATGCTGACTTGCCATTTGAAGAAAAATATCACAATTTTAAGTAACTAAATATAATTGTGTTGAAAATCTCAACCTAAAAACAGAATTAGTTTTCTGCCTTGAAAAATAAATATTTGGACAACACTGGTCAAGTGGATGACCACAGTGGTTCCCTTGCCTCTCTCATCAACATTGATGAAGAAAAATATGCTCTTTTGGTACAAAGTACAATGGGTATAAAAGCATAGCCATTGCATATATTTTCTGTAAGCAAACAGAGAGATCTGATTTACTGTCTTCAAGGATATAGATTTCAAAAGGATCCTGATGCCACATCTTCTGAGAAATGCTTTTCTTCCCCAGGTTTCATGAAAATAGTGTATTATAACAGTCTTTAATATAAAATTTGATTTTTCTTTGACTAATAGTAGTTGTATACACCCATTGGGCTTTCAAACATCCCAGGTCTTAAGCTAAGACTGTATTCACTACCTACCCTAATCTCTGCAGCCACAATGAGGTGGTAGTATTGTTATGATTCAGTTTTATGGGTGTATAAATTGAGGCATAAGGGCTTGGGTGATTTGCTGTAGGTCATACAAGCTAGGGAGAAATAGAGCTGACTCCAGTGCTCATGTATGTATCAGCACTGAATGAAAGATTGGTTCTAACATCAATCCTAAGAAGTGTTCCCTCTAAACTAAATATTTACTAACCTGTAAAAACCAAACAAAGAAAAGGTATAATTTAGTCTTTGATTTCTCCTTCCATTATTGCCTCTTTCTAAAAGCACATTTTTTATAAATAATTAAACAGCTCTGTAATTTACTTCCTAGCTCTAGCACGCTTCCCTCAGGAAATTCTGAAGTTTTTTTCTAGGTCTTCTCTCCTTGGGTTTCTTGCCATATGCCACCTCACACTCCAGTGATGTGATAACAGAAATTGCAGTTCTTCATTTCCATGTTAAGAAGAGTCATTATTAAAAGCAGCCATTTAGTTCTTATTTTTTTGGAACAAAGAAAATAAAATTGGAGAACAAAAAGAGAAGGACTGTTAATCAGACAATGAATTCTTTATTTAACTTTTACTTTAAGCATTACTATACTTAAAAACTTAGGTACAGCAAATTGACAGTCTCCAGAAGATGCATGACTGCTGTCTTGGCTAGTTTTATGTCAACTTGAAACAAGCTAGAGTCATCTCAAAGGAGGGAACCTCAATTGAGAAAATGCCTCCATAAGATCCAGCTGTAAAGCATTTTTTTAACTAATGATTGATGGGGAAGGGCAGCCCACTGTGGGTGTTCCCATCTCTGGGCTGGTGGTTCTGGCTTCTATAAGAAAGCAGACAAGTCATAAGGAGCAATCCAGTTAAGTATCATCCTTCCATGGACTCTGCATCAGCTCCTGCCTCTAGGATCCTGCCCTGTTTGAATTCCTATCAGGACTGCCTTAAATGATGGAACATCACATGGTCATGTAAGCCAAATAAACCTTTTCCTCCCCACCTTAATTTTAGCTGTGGTGTTTTATCACAGCAATAGAAACTCCAGCTAACACATCTGCTCCAGTAACCCAATGCAGTGGTCTAGAACTCTCCTCTCCCTCTGGGTTTTTTTCTCTCTTTGATACATGGTACCGTTCTTGTGCCTGGAACTGAGCACATCTCATTCCCTTCCACGATTACAATTGTGTCTTCTTTTAGACTCAAGTTCTTTTTCTTTGATTTTCACAGCAGGGAAAATGAACAACACAGTAATAATCCGAGGAAACAAAAACTGTCAAGTTTCTAAGAGGAGTTTTCACTCTTAGCTATTAAAACTAGCAAGAGTATTATCAAACAAAAACATGGTTCAGACATTGTGCATTTAACACCATATCCCAGTGAGAAAGTATTTTTCCACATTGTGTTTTACAGACAACTTTAGTAAATTGCTCAACTATTTATTTATCATGGTAGGACTGGAATGTGAACTCAGATTTGCCTGCAGTGAACAGCATGTCTAACAGCCTCAATGTCTCCACACACCATCAGAAGACAGCTCTTCTACGTGCCCCTCATTTTTCCCTTGTTCAGTGGATTCAATAGCATTACTTTTCTTGTTTCTCTGCTTAGATTGCATCATCATTAGATTGATTTCAGTGTGTGTGTGTGTGTGTGTGTGTGTGTGTGTGTGTGTGCATGTGTGTTCATTGCTGCTTTTTGTTTTCTCACAGAAATTACATGAACTCTTTGGTCCCTACCATTTCTAGAAGAAGCTAGGGAAGAGAAGACAGTGAGTCAAATTCCTTAAATGAAAGACTTCCTCCACAAACCAGGACAGGCCAATTCAATAAAAGATGTCCCTTCTTCATGAAAACCATCACCTCCATTCACCTGTCTCATTCCAGGGACTCTTATTCAAGTCAACAACTTCATCCTTTCAGACTGATGTGTGGGGTGAATTTTATTAGTAATATTGATAGTGACAATTATATAACATCCAGAATGTATTGACACTTTCTGTTCTTCTCACTTATTCACTAAATATTTGATGTTCTTCTCACTTTCTCACAGCTGTGTTACACTATTAAGTAGGTACATCTATGACCGTTTTGTATGTGACAAAACAAAAGTTCCTACAAATTATAGAGTTTTATTTAAACCCATAAATCCTGTAAACTGGAGCTTGAACATGAGTCTTTTGACTTCAGGTCCCTGTTTATGAACCCTTGTTCCCATATTGCATCTTACACCTCCCCCAGAAAAATGTAATTAACATTGTAGCATAAATATAGCACTGATATAGTGCCAGCACATACACAAATGTATGCACATAAAATTGTATTTATGCATTATGCAATTTCACACCTACAGGAATTTTCTCATAGTGGCTTTAAAGTTTCACTCAGCAGTGCTGTGAACAAGCACGTTTGGAGAATTCCACAAATAGTATTGAAAGTCTGAAGCAATTCAGCAGAGGCCTTACTACTATACGTGAACTGTGGCTTCCTACTTGCATATTTTTATTTAGTTTTCACTTGATGCTTGCATCAGCCTTGAGTGTGAATTATTCCATTTTGCATAAGAGATAGAGAGCCTCTGGTACAGATGATGGCCTGCACATATGATCTAGCAGAGCAAAGAGTAGAGAACTGAATGTTGGTTCAAGTAAATTTCAAAGCCAAGGCTTTGCATATCAGTTCCCACTGACTCTTTTAGTGTGCTTCATGGACTTTTCCCTTGTCCTTAGTTATTCTCTTTGCTGTGCAATTATTGGCATCAGTCATTTTGTAAAATCAAACATTTCCCCAAATAGAAATCTCCAATCAATTTTGTTACCAGAATGTTTATACCTCAGAGGAGTCTTTACCTCTTCCTGAGTCTTTTACTACCCAATAAAATGGTTGGGTATGGACCAAGGTAAAATGTATTGAATGGTTCTTTGCCTGCCAATATGGAATCAGCTGAACCCCAAAGGCAGGCTTTTCTATCTTCTCAGTAAGTCTGGGGCTAATAATCCAACAAGCCAGCACTTTCTATGGGGTGACTGCTGCTTCCACATGATAGTACTCCTATTGGTCATCTTCATCTTCTAAGTGAAAGAAGTAGAAACATGTAATGCCCTCTCCATCTGAAACCCTGAACCTATGATTTGTCTTTCCCTACGCCTCCTCTTAGTATACATCAACAGTTCTCAACTTGTGGGTCTAGACACTTCCGGAGGTCAAACAACCCCTTCACAAGGTTGCTTAAGACCATCAAAAAACATGAACATTTATATTATTATTCATAACAGTAGCAAAATTATAGTTGTGAAGTAGTAACAAAAATAATTTTATGGTTAGATGTCACTACAAAATGAGAAACTATATTAAAGGGTCACAGGATAAGGAAGGGGGAGAACCACTTACATGAATACACACTTACATGAGCATGATAGTAAACAATAATTAATGTTAGTCCCATAAGCAACTGTGATCCCTACCTAGCTAAATGAAACAGTGTGTTGAACATATACACAACTCAATCAAGGTAGATAAATAAGCTAGATGTCAGAACAGAATCTACCATTTATGTCTCATAAGGATGGGACCTAATTAACATACTATGAATTATTCTATGTATTCATTGTTGATCTCTATAATCTAGTCTCCAAGTATCAGCCAAAGATATGCCTGAAAGCAGTTATCATATCACTTCACTAAAAGTCTTAGTTTTGAGCTGGGCGGTGGTGGCACATGCCTTTAATCCCAGCACTTGAGAGGCAGAGGCAGGAGGCCAGCCTCGGCTGTAGAGTGAGTTCCAGGAAAGGCTCCAAAGCTACACAGAGAAACCCTTTCTCAAAACAAAACAAAACAAAACAAAAGTCTTAGTTTCACTCTGTGACTTCCCATTACTCCTACAACGAGATCCAAGCTCCTCATAGTGGCCAGATGTTTTACTTTTTATTTGGAGAATGTTTTCATAGGGACCTTTTACAATTTCACAATCATCAGCCAATGAACACCTAACAGGGGAAGGCTTCTCATAAATGATATCTAGCATGAAGAGGGAAATACGAAAAAAAAAAAAACAGCTGTTTGCAGTGAAGGCTAATAGGTATTATTCTTAGAGATCAGAAGAAACACAGACAGAATTTAGGCTATGGTTTAATTTTTACTAGCGAGTGAGATTGTTTGCCTCAAAATCAAGTAATGGAGCTCCATTCAGCTAATTAATTCTGAAAATATTGAGACTATTTATACTCAGGGAATCATCAAAGCTAAATGGAGGTTTATACTAAGCTATTTCATAGGCAAGGAAAGTAATTCCCAAAGAATTGCCTGGAGCTTCAAAGTTAACCCAGGAGTCAGTGCAAGTGCAGAACACTGCCTCATTGGTTAAAAAAAAAAAATAGTTGATATGAAGATCTGACTGTTTTTACTTTCTTTCATATTTCCATTTTCTCTTATATGTTTCCCATTCAACACAAAGCAATGCAATAAATCAAATTAAAATGCATATACACATGCCAACTGCATGTCTGCACTGTTCAATTTAATAAAGTTTCATTGAAATACCTTTGCACAGCTATTGTAAGGTATAGTCTTAATTCTATCCTTATCACATAGTTGACTGGTAGGAGTTTGTAAAGCAAGCATAAGCCTGCAAATAGCACTTTGAGTAGGGCTATTCACCATGTCTTGGCTAACTAACCACCCTTCCAAGTTCACATGATCATTCTTCATAGCAAGTTGCTGCTTGCATCAGCCCTTGTAAAGCAGGCTGCTACCACTTCCAAATGCAATCCCTTATTCCTTGACTATTAACCTCACCATGAACTCATTTCCTCTAGGGAATTTAGAGAAATGGATTCTGAATCTAGAAGTGACTTTAGCCATAGGGCATAAGGTTGCTCATGCTGAATATGTGGAACAATTTAAAAAAAAACAAAAACGAATGACCAAAAATCACTTTGAAGATTATTTAGTCATTGTCCCAAAGCTATTTTGTGGTATCTCCTAAGCTGTACTAGTACTTCTCAACTTCTTCTGTATTTAAACAATTTTTAGTTTAAGTGTATGTCTGTATGTGAGTGTAGGTGTGAGAGTGCAGTGCCCACAGAGGCCAGAGGTATTGGATCCCTTGGAGCTGGAATTGCAGGCAATTGTGAGCTCTCCAATGTGGGTGATGGGAATCAAACTAAGGTTTTCTGTAAGAGCAGTACACACTTTTAATCACTGGGCCACCTCTCCAATCCCTCATCTGAATTTTTAATTCTATACAAAATTCCACTTTCAGTATATTTCATTTCTCTGCTGGTTATCCTATCCACAATCACCAATAGCATTTATATTGCCAATTATTGCCAGATATTATACTAAGTACTTTGTACACATTCATTTATTCAAATGTTTAATAATCTCCTGAAGTATAATATTACCCCAGATAACTTGAGAGAAAGTAAGTGTTCTGAGGGCAATGAGGCTGAAACACGCCACTGCACTTGAGCCTTGGACCCAAAAGACGGCTAGCACAGACATGAGTCCCTAATGTGTGAATGGGTACAGCTGTAGCAAGATTAGAAGAAATCTTTTAGAAATATGTGTGTTGGCCTTGCACAGCCTTGGTGCAGGGGGGAGGAGCTTGGACCTACTTCAGTTGAGTGTGCCAGGCTCTGCTGACTCCCCATGGGAGATCTGGACTTGGGAAATGTTGGGATGGGAGATGCTTTGTGGGGAGAAGACTGGGGGTAGAAAAGGGAAGAGGGGGGAATCTGTGGTTGGTATGTAAAGTGAACAGAAAATTTCTTAATAATAAAAAAGGAAAAATAATAGAAATGAACATGAGAGGAGTAAGGAATAAGGGAAAGACAGAGAGAGAGAGAGAGAGAGAGAGAGAGAGAGAGAGAGAGAGAGAGAGAGAGAGAATGAAGAAGTAAGGAAAGAAAGGAGGGAGGGAGGAGGGAGGGAGGGAGGGAGGGAGGGAGGGGAAGCCAGAGAGATTTGTTTGCATTATGGACCAGAATGATGGGAAAGTAAGGGATGTCAGTATGCACTGAGGTATATTGTGTGAAATAGCAAAATAATAATAGTAATAAATTTAAATGAAAAAAAGAAATATGTATGTTGGGGCCAGAACATTAAAGAGTATCAAACATGCTATATGATCTGTCACTGAAGGATTATGTCAATTCTCTCTATATTTCAGCTAAGTTGCTACTGAGAAAAGATTGATTTCCTTGAGGAAGAAAGGGAGCCTTAAATTTTCAGTCTCTATGACAAGACACAGATGAATTCTATTTAAGCATAGTGCTGTTGATTAGGCAAGGTAGGGCACTGGAATCTATTCTGGCCAGGAAAGGTATGCCTGCAGGAATAGGGGGAACAACATCAGAGCCAAAATCCACTGCATAAACACTCCAGCAGTTTGTAATGGGTTCTCATGGGAGGCAGGGTGAGACCTGCCCTCTGTGGCTTGAGATGAGTGGGAATAGGCTGGTGAGCCCTAAAGAGGAACGTATTTCAGCTTGTTTAAAGAAGACTTTCCCACAGCCTGAGTTCTCGGACTACAACTTGGTGCCTATCACCAGCCATTGCTGGGAAGAAGCCAGGTTCCACTGAGCGACAGACAGGATGGATCCTCTCTGTACTCATGAGAAACCTTTTCCCACGGTTGTGGGGAGGCATCTGAAGACACAACAGCCACTTTTCCTGGTTGGGCAAGAAGTATGGGACAATAGCTGTGTGGTTTTCAATCAGCTCTTTTGGAGAGTAGAGTGGTGTGGGTGATTATGAGGCCTGGTCTGAGTGCCACCTCCAACAATGGTACTACAGAGCAGTGGCCCTTTGAGCGGGGTGGTCAGTAGTAACAAAGTGTCTTCCAAAGAAGTAGGAGGGAAAGTATAGTCTCAAGTTTCTCTTGTGTCCTACAATTCATCTAAAGCAGAAGCACAGAAATCTTCTACAGGAAAGCACCTCCAAATGTGATCTAAGCTCTCCACTACTGAGGTAAGTACAGCATCCATAGTGATTGCTCACCTGGTCCAATTACATACCTTCACTGATGATGGGCTTTCTGATTTCCATGACTGCTTCCCACAGTTCAAAGATCTCATTGTTACACATAAAAGATACAAACAACAGCTATTGGTCCTCAATTTGTGCCAAGTACTGTGTTGAATATTTTCCATGCATTAAGCCATTGAATACTTTCCACAAACTTATTAAACAGGTCTCAGTGCTATCCTCGTGTGGTAGCAAGTGACAGAATTAAGCATTGGAATGTCAGAAATGAGTTCAATCACATGAAGTGATGGAGTTCCCTTCAAAGGACATTGGCTAATCATTCATTTGTAACTTTATTTGCAGTGTGTTTGTGAAAAACTTTTACTATTATTCACTTACCCTCTTTCTCTAAGTGATCTATAAAAATCATAAATGCCTTGGGCTGGAGATGTGCCTTAGTGATAGAACACCTGCTTAACATGTATGAGGAGGGGCCCTGAGATTGATCATCAAAATAAAGTGTGGGGGGAGGGCATTTAAGCATTTACCCCACAGCTGAAATCACAATATCATTCCATCTTAATTCATTTTATAGACTGCATTTAAAAATATGTGTGTTGGGGAAATCTACAGAGACAACTGAACCAAGCTCATAGGAACTTACGAACTTTAGACCAAGAGCTGTGGAAACTCTGTGGGACCGGACTTGGCCCTCTGCATACGGGAGAGAGTTGTGTCGATTGGTCTGTTTGAGGGGCCCCTGGCAATGGGATCAGGATCTAGCTCTAGTGCATGAGCTGGCTTTCTGGATCTCACTATCTATGGTGGAACACCTTGCTCAGCTTTGATGCAGGTGGGGAGGAGGGGCTTGGTCCTGCCTCAACTGAATATACCAGACTTTGCTGACTCCCCATGGGAGGCCTTACCCTTTTGGAGGAGGGGCTGGGGAGTGGGCTGAGGAGGGGAGGCTAGGGGTGAGTGGGAGGAGGGATGAGAGAAGGATCTGCAGTTGGTAAGTAAAACGAATTAAAATTTTTCTTAAATAAATTAAAAAATATATATTTGTAGCTAATAAACATTTGTAAAAATGTTCATCCATATTCTGGCTAAAAACATCTTGACATTGTTACCGTGTGTGGTGGAAACAACACTGAGTCTTTTCACTCCTCAGTTTGAAAATGCTTATTTTTAAACCTAAACCAGGAGGGATGATTGTAACAATTTTCCGTCATGGCCTTTCTTTGTTACCAAACAATGTTACTGAGAAAATATTCTTGGCAATCTTGTCCCCAGAGCTGATTTTAGTGTGCCTGAGAAGAGTGATTCTGTGCCCACTACAAATTCTCGAGTCAGTCATTTTTCTGATCTCCTAGTCTTTGGGGCAGGATTTCAAGGCCCCTTGAGACCCTCCGAGGCTATGTTGCTCTTGTCTGAGTAACTGCTCTCCATAAAGCAGCTGCAGTTGTCCTATCAAAATATCTTCAGCCTTAGCTGTTGAGCTCAGGATCTTTACAACTATGTCCTTGCTGCCTCCTTACTCAGGCTCAGACCCACCCAGATCTGGGAGCACAACCAAAAGACAATATATTACCCCTGAAGATATGCACTTTTCCTATCTCTGTCCATCTTTGGCCAGTGCTTGACTTACAAGAGGCTGAGTTTACTCAACTAAACAATGAGCACGGGGCTGGGGAGGTGTCTCAGGCAGTAAAGTGCTTGTCTCAGGCATGAGGGCCTGAGCTTGAGAAAAACACTCGGGTGAAAATGAGGAGTGGTACCACACACTTGGAATCCTAGCTTTGAGCAGGCAGAAACAGGAGGAATCCTGGGTCCCAGTGAAAGATTGTCTCCAAAAACAATGTGGATGGCATCTGATATTAATAGTTGGTCTCTGGCCTCTACACACACACACACACACACACACACACACACACACACACACACAAATGTGCCTGCACACACATAAACATTTATGCATACCGGCACACACAAGTACACACAAGACACAAAAGAAAAAGGAATATAATTCTAGCCCTGACAACCTCTTAACAGGGCTATAAGAATGAAATGGTGTCTATATTTTACGACTAATAAAGAATTACAGGTATTAGTTCTCATTAGAGCAGACTATGAAGTCTAAATATAGCATATCTTCCCTGGAGCAACATGATATAAGTTATCTGCAAACTCTTCTAAATAATAATCTTCTAACTTTTCTACATCATATCAAACTGGAGAAAACGGTGCATGGAACAGACTCAGTCTAATTAAGTACACCACCATGTGAGGGATAGTCATGGGACAGAATGCAATGCTGGCCATGAGAGTTCAATAGATTTGCTATCCAACCAGTAGAGACTAAAGGCCATATTGACGGGTAAAATGCTAATCTATTTTTGTACTAAGTAGTGCACACCATCCCCCTGAATCCCATAGTCCACACATTGTGCTGTCAGTTTTGGCCCCTCCCCCAGGACTACTAGATCACTCTATTCCCAGTAAGTTAAGAGTCCAGAATTGCTTGATCACGAATGGGAGATTTACTGGTTATCAGTTCTGATTTATTGGTAGCACGTGGTCACTGGTTGTTTAATCATGCGAAAATCACCTGGAACAACAGGTTCTATTTTCCAGAGAAGAAATGGGTAAACAAGCAAGTGGAATGGTGCCCAATTCAATCTCAGATTGTGATAAGAGCTATAAAGTGCAGGGCTGGAGATCCAGAACCTTAGATAGCATGTCAAGAGAAGACCTTGGTGAGGAAGTGAGATTTAAGCTAAGCCAGGAATGAAGATAAAGAGATGAGACACTCACACAAATCTCTAAAGGAGGAGTATTACATGAAAAAAGAGAAGAGAAAGAGCCCAGGCCGGAACAGATTTGGCAGGCCGGAAGACTAGAAATAAGTGCCACACAATGGGGTCATAACACAGGTTGTTCCAGATAGACCATGGCTAGAGGATGTGAGTGCTGGTGGTTGTTAAAGGTGTGGATTTTATTCCAGAAGAAAGGAGAGGGCGTCGGAACGATTTAAATATATGGAAACGTAGCTAGCAAATACACACAATTTCTTATTCTGAGAAGCTCAAGTTCCAGTAATGTCTGTTTCCCATTGTGACTCTACTATGCTTAAAACTCTCTACTTAGATATCTGTGTGGGAGATATTGTCAGCCATTCCCCAGCTTGGAGTGCTGGCTGGGAAAGTCAAGTGAGAAACCAAATCTTAGGATATTGGAAAAAGAAGGCATGACTGACCTATAAACATTTAGAGATAATGGTAATTCTCTAGTATCAAAAAAATTCTAAAACAACAACAACAAAACAAACAGACAAATACACACACACACACACACACACACACACACACACACACACACACAACCATATTGGAGTTTTCCAACTTCCTCTCTCTGAGCTTCCCAACAACCAAGTAAAGTACTTGCCTATTTCCTGTTACTTTGTGAGTAAGAAGCACCATATTTGGCAATGAAAACCACATTTATATTCTACAAAGTTATAGATACAGGGTTATGTCAAGGTTTTGCTGATGGAGAAATTATTGAAGAAAATTTGCCTGATTTTACATACATTTGTCACAGCTGAGCTAACACTAAAACTCGATGTCCTGATTCATGTTACAACACTCTATTGTCTCCTTGTGGCATTCTCAGGACAGGGGAATTATGTAACTTTTGTGCAAGTGAGCTGAGAGATGACCCAGCCACCTGCCCACAAACTATTCAGGGAACTCTGCCCACACATGCCAGCAACTTCGTCATCAAGTATGTAGACAATCTTCTATCTTCATGGCTTATCCACTGACTGTAGGGATAGCATGCAAGTACTTACACACACACACACACACACACACACACACACACACACACACACACACTTCATTCTAAATGTTAGAGACGTCTAACATATGTTTAGGAAATTATTAATGTATGCTAATTTACACACACACAAATATTAACCATGAAAAAGATTGTAATAGCAGGGTAAGACAGACTAGCCAGGTAGAAAGATATTATTTTTGTTCATTTACTTACATAGCCTGAGGACTTAGAATCCACACCATAAGAAGTTGGAAGAATAGAAAAGTTAAGTTTGTTAATATTGCAGAAAATACAGAATGTGTATTTTCATAGTTCCGATGCTCTATTATTTAAAAGAATATCCCTACAGGAGGGTATGGAGAGCAGGGGAGAAGTGCTGCTTGTATCTTGTCAGGGAGGTTTTTCTCAGTTTCCTACCAGCTGTGTTGTCCCAATTTTATCATCTTTCAAGTCTTTTCTCATTTCTTTATCCACTTCCTCCATACATTGCTTTTACTTGCCTTGCTATTGCCTATATTGCTCATTAGTCTGCAGCATGCTTAGAAGACAGAAGTGTATTCCCTTTCTTTGTCTGCTTCCATAGTGCTAAACATGGCATTTTTCGTGATAGAATCTCAGTATATTCTTATTAAATAAAATAGTACCATTTAAACAGTAATGTATTTCACATACAACACTAAATGCTTCCTATAGCTTATTTTATTATTTTATTTTATCTTTATAACAAGATATCATCATTCTTGCTTTACAGGGGCAAAAACTGAAGCTTTCAGAAATTAATAACTTGCCCAAGGTCATATAATTATGAAGTAGGAAGAACTGGGATTCAATCCACATTTTGTCTGATGCAAACAAAAGGTAACTTGCACACTAATCTAGGCTGCCTTCCTGTATTAACTATTTCATTGTGAAGTTGGAAGAGAAGAGTGGAATGCTGAGACATGCTGAGACAAGAAGCCACTTGCGCTAAGGGAGCTGGACCAGTTGTACTGCTAGACGGAGTCCACATTCTTGATGTCTACCTGGGTATTAGAAGGTGGGCAGGTACCTGTGGGAAGAGTCTCTTGTAGATCTTAAGCGACTTCCCTTCCTCGTGTAAGGCCAGACAAACAAACTGAGCCGGAGCTGCCCTTTGCTTGGTGTATGGAGTGCCAATCCTAGTCTCTGTGGGAGACTGAAAGCAGCAGGAGACAGTTTGTCCACGTCATTGCCTGCCTTCACACACACAGCACTGAGTCACAAGGAGAGTTGACTGAGCGATGAAAAGGCCAGGTGACAGAGTCTAAGCCAGGGTAGTGCTCATCGCTTGCTCCGGACATTGTAGAGTTGAATGCTCTCGGAAGAGTGAGGGCAAAGTTAGAGGTAACATGTGTGTAAGTTGACTGGCAAACATAGAACATGCCAATATCATTTTGGAAATGGAAGGGCTTAACATTATGAAAATAACATTAAGATAAATGAGCTAAAGACAACACACAGGGGTGTGGAGTAGAAGAACAAGTTCTCATCCCAGCTGAGGAAATGATGTGCTTGACTATTCCATCTATGGTGAATATTTAAAAGTATGTAGATAATATCTTGAAATTTTTACTTAAAAATTTCAAAATATTTATTATAATGATCTTGTTTCTAGAATTTGTTTCAGGACTTTTATCTGCCCTCATTAAGTTAGCTAAGCATTCTCTGTCCTTGCCTTAGAAATGGACTGATGCCTGGCGGTGGAGGCGCACGCCTTTAGTCCCAGCACTGGGGAGGTAGAGGCAGGTGGATCTCTGTGAGTTCAAGGCCAGCCTGGGCTACAAAGTGAGTTCCAGAAAAGGCTCCAAAACTATGCAGAGAAACCCTGTCTCAAAAAAAAAAAAAAAAACTAAAAAGAAAAAAGAAAAAGAAAAAGAAAAAGAAAAAAAGAAATGAACTAACAGCAAAAGGCAGAGTCACTTGTTTGCTCTTGCATTTACCTACCCAGGTACTATGACTTGCAAAAAATCAAGACAAGAGAGCATGCACTGAGAGATAATGTTCAGATTTCCAAGACACAGCAAACTTCTATAACTAGGAAGACTAGAAAGAGAGAGAGAGATGGGTCTTAAAGGTAAACATCAGTTGTGTAAAGATGAGGAGACACAGATAGATGGACCACAAAGGCAGAAGTGAGTCAGCATCTGAAGGATGGCCAGTGTTCACCTAAGTGTGCATCCGTGCACACTACACAGCCATATTCCAAGGACCTCAGCTACCGCCTTATCTATAAGCTGCATACATCCCTTAGACTAATGAGCTGGGATGAGTTACCCACTTTGGCAGAAGTCAGCATTTGGTAGGAAGGATAGCCTTACAAAACTTTAGACTTCAGCTTGGTTGCTGCCATCTAGCTTACCCTAGGAGTGTCAAGTCTTCATCAGCATCATGGGCCACTTGTATATCTATGGGGTGGACGTTAGAGAAGTGAATATACTGAGGCATGGATGAAAGACCATCTAAGGATTTCTCTGTATATTTGTCAGTCAGAAGGATAGATTAACATCTAAGACACATAGAATAATGACTCTCAAAGACTGTCCTCCAAGCCCAAGTCTGTGATGTGTAGTTTTTGGGGAACAATGAAACTCCATTTGTATGGTTAAGTTTAGCATCTTAAAATGGGACATTATCTTGGATTATCCTAGAAAGCCCAACATAATCACAATAGATGTTATAGAAGAGGGGCAAGGGGTTCAGAGCCAGGGTAAGAGCTGTGAAAAATGGAAGCAGAAGTTGAATGGATGCATAGTTGTGAGCCATGTAGTATAGAAAATCTCTAGAAGCTAGAAAATAATTTACCAACAGAAACAAGACAGATTCTTTCTAGATACTAAAGACCAAACCTTTCTTTAGTAGCACACTGTCTAGAACATTGCCTTAGATCTGCTAAGTCATAGTACCTGGATTTGAGCCCAGATCATTATGATCTAGCCTAACCTAACCTGTGACTAAAACATACTGAATCTAAGCCAAATCATGTT
The DNA here is from genome assembly GCF_049852395.1 of Peromyscus maniculatus bairdii. Taxonomy (NCBI): domain Eukaryota; kingdom Metazoa; phylum Chordata; class Mammalia; order Rodentia; family Cricetidae; genus Peromyscus; species Peromyscus maniculatus. The sequence continues at coordinate 35,363,459 of NC_134870.1, read as the reverse complement.
CCATAGCCCCTATTATGAATTTCAACATTTTTAAAGAACTTTTTCCCTCCCTAATATCGAGATCTAAAACAGGTTTCAAGATACTATGTAAATTAGATGCAGGTAAAATGAACTTTGGTTCCCAGCAAAGGACAATGCCCAGCTATAGGACAATGAACAGCAGCACTCTGTTGCTGTGGCCAGTGGAAGGGCTTCGCACGACATAATGATGACAGGGAAGAAAACACCATGGCATGGGTGATTTATGACACTGGCCCAAATGCCTAATGATTCCATGATCCTCACAGAGGCTGGGCTCCCTATTTGTGACTGAAGATGTTCTCTTACCTTCAGCTTGTTAATCTGAATGCTGACTCCACTTTGCTCCCTTGGCTTCTCCGGGCACAAGGAACCCAGGCCTGCCTGCTGAGTCCCACCAAAAACCTCCCTCTGTACCTTAACACCTAGGGTATGGCATCTGTGTTTGTTATTAGAGGGGAATGTAATGAGACTCCTATTCTATATTTCCAAATCTTTTGTTGTAGTGTATACTTTATGTCCTAATTCTTTCCAGACAGTCTGCCCACTGGTTCTGAAAGGTAGGCACTGGGTACTAAAAATCCTTTTGCCAAACTCTTCTGTGAACGTTGAGTATCAAAATCCTGTAAAACATGACAGAGGGAGACTGAAAGTGAGGGGAAAGGCAACAAGACAACACTGTCAAACATTATTTCTCTTTACAGTTATAACTTCCAGGGTCATGCAGGTAATGAGAAGAACCCGGGGATTACACCCACGGTTTCTGATGTTGTTCTACAGGACACTCTGCTCACTATCAGACTTCTCTAACTGGTGTACCCACGTCTAAATCACAGAAAATCCCATCATGGGTCTTAGTTCTGGAACAATGGAGCACTTGTGTACTTCCTTTCTCAGGAGTATATTCCATTCAGGCACTGGAATATAAAATTATATTGTTACCTGGGCCATCTCTAGACTAAGAACCACTGATTCCTTTGTTCCTATCCATAGTCACGATATTGCTCATCTGTTCTTCATGTTGGACCTCTTTTTGAACGTACTCAGCCTATGCAGTGTCTCTCTCTTGACTTTCACTTTAACAAGAAATCTCTGTCATTCCAACCGAGGAAAGTAAAAATGAATCACTAAAGCATTTCCAGTCCTGCTGTTCTTGGTAACACTTTCCTAAATCAGTGAGTGATGGGACCATGCAGATGCAGATCACTACTACATCTGTCTGTAAGAACCTTTCTCAAAGAAGATGTCTAGGTTCTGTTTAGGACATGTCTCAACCTCCCTCTGGAGGTCAAAGGGTACTCATAAGGCCATAATGTACTAAGAGTGCCATGAAGACTAGGGAAAAGATACAGAATGTATTATGTGTCAACATTTGTAGCATTAGAGAGTTCCTGAAATCACTCACTTGTGTCTTACTACAGAAACCATAAAACTGGGGAGCAAGGAATGAGGTGGGCAGGTTTGCAGAGTGATGCTGTGTGAAGAGCAGAAGCTATAGTTCATACTGTGGACCATCAGACAATCATTTTTACTTTTAGTTGCATTTTTCCTATTGTAAGACAAGGGAATCATTCAGAACAGTTTCCTAAGGTGTTTGTTTACTGATGTGAATTAGGGAAATGTTTCTTCATATATTAAAATAAATATTACATTTTATTTGTTCATGAACAACATGCAGAAGCTATTCTAATGTTTTCAGACTACAAGACCTAATAGAAATAAAATGATTAAATAATTATATTTTTAACAAAATAACACTTTAATACATCTTCCTATATCCTTTTGAATTATCATAAGGTGGCAATTTTTTTGAACAAAGCCAGATGATATATATTTCAGGATTCCTAAGCCAGATACATAGTGTTTTAAGGGCTTTTAAAAAATGTTACTACCCAGTTTTCTTGGTGCCTTTAGCTTGCATGACATCAATTTTTCATCATTTCGCCTTCAATCTCTTTGTATTTTTTAACATAAAATAATGTCTTCTAAATTTTAAATGGTAAAATGATTTTGGAGAAAATGTTGAAAATCTTTAGAAAACTAAAAATGGAATTATCCTATTATCCAGAGATCTCACATATATAAATATATGTGATATAGATAGATAGATAGATAGATAGATAGATAGATAGACAGACTGACTCAGAAATTGTAGCCTGTAAATTGGGGGCATTAGCAGCTCTCTCATGGTTACTGTGGAACTATTCATAATAGTCAAGATAGAAAAACAACCCAGGTATATTTCAGTGAAGAACAAAATATGTGATGCTTGCATGTAATGGACCACTATGCTGTGATGCTTTAGAATAAAGGATATCCTGTTATTTATAGCAGCATATATCAATCCAGAGTACACTATTTTAATTAATGTAAGATAGAAATGCACACTGGAAGATGAATGGTACATGATCTCACTTGAGAAATTTAAAAAAGATAAACTGAAAGGACTAGAAAGTAGAAAGGGGAGAATATAAAGAAAATTAATGCCAAAGAAAGGTTGATTACTTGAAAAACAAAAGAAAGAAAGTAGATTGATGGTGACCAGAGACTGACACAAAAGAAAAACAAGGACTGGATTGGAGTAGGATTCAAGGTTGTTGCCTGAGTGCCCAACTACCACCTAGCAACACTAATGGACTTTGGGAGGGGCCAGAGCATATAGAGGCCTGGGAAGACTAAAAGATATCTATTCAGTAAGGGGGGAATCTGTCTGTTATCGCAAACACTTCAACACATGAGAGTCATTTTTGTACTCAGTTTATTATGACAATAAATACAAAGATAGAATTGAACCTGATGGCATAGCTTCCAGTTTTTGAGTAATGGTATTGGACCCTCTTCTACGTGGCATGCAGTGGTTCACAGATACAACTTGGTGATGCAAACAAGGTAAAAGACTTGCATTTGTGTTCAATCCCCACTTCACAGAAAACTTTATGTTTCTATTCTGTTTCATTTTCCAAACTAGAAGGATTGCATCTAGATTGCATCTGAATGAAAGAGAGGGAGGGGAGAAAAAAAGGAAGGATGAAAGGGAGGGAGGGAGGAAAGAAAGAAGGAAATGAAAATCTCAAATAGTCTTTGTAGCTCTGAAATTATGCCCCATTCATCTACAATGGCACTAGATGATCAAAAACTTGGAACCAAATCAGAGTTGATGTTGAAATCAAAGCATTAAATCTAAGATCACTATAAATGGAAATTATGGGAAAGGACATTTTTTTTTTTTATATCTAGCCCTAAAGAACAACAACTGAGATCTTATAGCACCCTCTTGTGTCCACATGTAATCATCACACTGCTAACCTACTATTTAATAAATTTTAAGGTTAGCTAACAAAGTTGAATTCCTAGAGGTGTGCCATTACTTATTGGTCCTGTGTTTAATGTACCTATAAAAACAGTAGCCCCATCCAAAACACTTCCATTTGCTCCTGCCCACTCTTTGAAAGTTGATCACCTGTTGTGGAATAGTTGTTTAACTAGGTAAATATGTGTTTCATTTGCTTTATGTTGTGGAATATTTGTCTAAATATGAAAAGATGTATTACATTTGTTTAATTATGTAGAGATGTATTGTTGTGTCACCTTGCCTGATTAAGGCACCTGATTGGTCTAATAAAAAGCTGAATGGCCAATAGAGAGGGAGGAGGTATAGGTGAAACTTCCAGGCAGGGAGAATAAGTAGAAGGAGAAATTTAGGCTCAGAAAAGAAAGAAAAGGAGATAACAGAGGCTAGACAACCAGACACAGAGGAAGCAGGAAAGGAGGACATACAGAATAAAAGAAAGGTAAAAAGCCCTGCAGCAAAATATAGATGAATAGAAACAGGTTAAATTAAGTTAAAAGAGCTAGTGGGACAAGCATAAGCCAAGGCTGAGTATTGATAATTAAAAATAAGTCTACATGTCTTTATTTGAGAGCCAGTTGGTGGCACAAAGAAAATTCCAACTACAAATGGCATCCAACATGGGGCCTGAATTTCCACATAGAGCTGAGAAAGCTGGAAAAAATGGATATGGCTCCTTTAAGAGGAACTGCTGTGCAACAGAGCACTTAAACAGTCAGCCTGTTAAGTAGAAACGCAAGCTGAATAAAAATACCTGCCACAGTATGAGCATCAACTTCCTAGAGCAGACCAGGAGGTAAGACCTGCCCACCCCCGCCCACTGGACCCTAGAATCTATAAGCACCACTCCATCCCCCTCAAGCCCACCCTTCACCCAAGAATGGCAGCTCCTCCCTGAGACACAGACTCTGCCATCTCCAGTTGGACCAAGAGTAACCACTGGACCCAGAGCAGTTCCCTGAGACACTGACACCTCTTGCACTGATTGGAGAAAGAGATGAGTAGATGCCAGTGCAAGAATTCATTCAACAGCATAAAGACCAATATAGAACCACCAGAACCTATCAGTTCTACAACAGCAAAACCTGAACATCCCAACATAAAAGAATCAGAAGAAAATTACCTTAAAATAACTTTGTGAAGATAAAGGTCTTTAAAGAGGAAATAAAAAATTCCCTTAAAGAAATTAAGAAAAAATAAACAAAAAATTGGAAGAAATCAATAAATCCCATAAAGAAAGCCAAGAAAAACAAGAAAAAGCAATCAAACAGGTGAAGGAAAGAGTTCAGGACTTGAAAATTGAAATAGAGGCAATAAAAAAGACACAATCCAAGGGAATGCTGGAAATGGAAAATCTGAATAAACAAACAGGAACTACAGAAGCAAGCATAACCAACAGAATGCAAAATATGGAAGAGAGAATCTCTGACATTGAAGATATAATAGAGGAAATAGATTCATCAGTCAAAGAAAACATTAAAAACAACAAAATCATAACACAAAATGTCCAGAAAATCTGGGACACCATGAAAAACCAAACCTAAGAATAATAGGGAGAGAAGAAAGAGTAGAATACCAGCTTAAAGGCACAGAAAATGTATTCAACAAAATCATAGAAGAAAACTTTTCCATCCTAAAGATGGAAATGCTTATGGAGATACAAGAAGCTTACAGGATACCAACTAGACTGGAACCCCCCACCCCAAAAAGTCCCCTTACCACATAATAATTAAACCACTAAACATACAGAATAAGAAAGAATATTAAGAGCAGTGAAGGGAAAAGGCCAAGTAACCAAGTAAATATAAAGTCAGACTCATCAGAATAACACCCAGCTTCTCAATGAAAACTCTGAAAGCCAAAAGGTCGTAGATAGATGTTATGCAGACACTAAGAGACCACAGATACCATCCAGACTACTATACCCAACAAAACTTTCAATCACCATAGACAGAGTAAACAAGACATTCCACGGCAAAACCAGGTTTAAATAATACCTAGCCACAAATCCAGCCCTACAGAAAGCACTGGAAGGAAAAGTCCAACCTAAGGAAGTTAGATGCAACCACAAAATCACAGGCAATAGATAATCCCTCACCAACAAATTCAAAAGAAGGGAAACACACACACACACACACACACACACACACACACACACACACACACACACTACCACCAAAAAAATTACAGAAATTAACAATCACTGGTCATTGATACCCCTTAATATCAATGAACTCAATTTGCCCATAAAGAGACACAGGCTAACAGAATGGATACAAAAACAGGATCCATCCTTCTTCTGCATACAAGAAACATACCTCAACTTCAAAGATAGACACTACCTCAGAGTAAAGAGTTTAGAAAAGACTTTTCAATCAAATGCACTTAAGAAGCAAGCTGGTGTAGCTATACTAATATCTAACAAAATAGACTTCAAACTAAGATTAATTAATCAAAGGAAAGAAAAAAAGGATATTACATATGCATCACAGGAAAAATTCACCAAAATGAAATTTCAGTTCTTAACATTTATGACCCAAATACAAGGGCACCCACATATGTAAAAGAAATATAACTAAAGCTTAAGTCACACATCAAACCCCATGCACTAATGGTAGGAGACTTCAATACCCCAACTCTCACCAATGAATAGGTCTTCCAGACAGAACCTTAACAGAGAAATCAGGGAACTAACAGATGTTATGACTCAAATGGACTTAATAGACATCTACAGAACATTCCACCCAAACACAAAAGAATATACCTTCTTCTCAGCACCCCATGGAACCTTCTCTAAAACTGACTACATACTCAGCCACAAATCAAATCTCAACAGATTCAAAAAAAATTGGAATAACCCCCTGTATTTTAGCAGATCACTATGGCTTAAAGATAGAATTCAACAATACCACAGATTACAGAAATCCCACAAACTAATGAAAACTGAATAATGCTCAAATGAATCACTACTGGGTCCAGGAAGAAATAAAGAAATTAAAGACTTCCTAGAATGTACAACACACCCAAACTTATGAGACACTATGAAAGCAGTACTAAGAAGACAGTTCATAGCACTAAATGCCCACATAAAGAAGTTGGAGAAATCTCACACTAGCGACATATCAGCAAACCTGAAAGCTCTAGGACAAAAAGAAGCAAACTCACCCAGGAGGAATAGATGCCAGGAAATAAGTAAGTTGAGGAATAAAATCAATAAAATAGAAACAGAGAGAACAATACAAAAAAACCAATGAAGCAATGAATTGCTTCTTTGAGAAACTCAACAAGGTAGACAAAACCTTATCCAAACTAACCAAAAGGCAAAGAGAGAATTCCGATTAACACAATCAGAAACAAAAAGGGAGACATAATAACAGGCAAAGAGGAAATCCAGAGGATCATCAAAACACATTTCAAAAACCTGTACTCCACAAAATTGGAAAATCTAAAAGAAATGGACAATTTTCTGGCTAGGTACCATATATGCAAAATAAATCAAGACCAGATAATTTAGATTGACATATAACCCAAAAGGAAATAAAAGCAGTTATTAAAATCTCCCAACCAAAAAAAAAAAAGCCCAGGGCCAGATAGTTTCAGTGCAGAATTCTATCAAAATTTCAAAGAAGAGCTAATTCTAGTACTCCTCAAATTGTTCCACACAATAGAAACAGAAGGAACATTGCCAAGTTCTTTTTATGAGGCTACAGTTACCCTGATGCCCAAACCATACAAAGATGCAACAAAGAGAATTATAGACCAATCTCTTTCATGAACACTGATGCAAAAATCCTTAATAAAATATTGACAAACCAAATCCAAGAACACATCAAAAAATCATCCATTATGATCAAGTAGGCTTCATCCCAGACATACAGGGATGGTTCAACATATGAAAATCTGTCAATGTAATCCATCCTATAAACAAACTGAAAGGGAAAAAAACCCACATGATCACTTCATTAGATGCTAAAAAAAACCTTCCACAAAATCCACACCCCTTCATGAAAAAAGGTCTTGGAGAGATCAGGAATACAAGGAATATATCAAAACATAATAAAGTTTACACTAAACAATTTACAGCAAGACGACAGCCAACATCAAATCAAACAGAAAATCTCAAAGTGATTCAACTAAAATCAGAAACAAGACAAGGCTGTCCACTCTCCCCATATCTATTAAATATGGTGCTCAAAGTTCCAACTAGAGCAATACGACAACAAAAGGAGGTCAAGTGGATACAAACTAGAAAGGAAGAAACAAAACATTCACTATTTGCAGATGATATGATAGTATACATAAGTGATCACAGAAATTCTACCAGGGAACCCCTTCAGCTGATAAACACCTGCAGCAATGTGGCAAGATACAAGATTAACTAAAGAAATCAGTAGTCCTCCTATATACAAATGATAAATGGACCAAGAAAGAAATCAGAGAAACATCACCCTTTACAATAGCCACAAATAATATAAAATACCTTGGGATAACTCTAACCAAGCAAGTGAAAGACTTGTATGACAAGAACTTTAAGTCCTTGAAAAAAGAAATTGAAGATATCAGATAATGGAAAGGTCTCCTATGCTCATGGATAGGTAGAACCAACATAATAAAAATGACAATCTTACCAAAAGAAATCTATAAATTCAATGCAATCCCCATCAAAATCCTAGCACAATTCTTCACAGGCCTCTAAAGAACAATACTCAGCTTCATATGGAAAACAAAACAAAACAAACAAACAAACAAAAACAGGATAGCTAAAACAATCCTTTACAATAAAGCAGTTTCTGAAAGCATCACCATTCCTGACTTCAAGCTCTACTATAAAGCTAAAGTAATAAAAACAACTTGGTGTTGACATAAAAACTGACATGTGGACTAATGAAATTGAATTGAAGACCCTGACATTAATCCACATACCTACTAACAGCTGATTTTAGACAAAGAACCCAAATCTGTACAATGGAAAAAAGAAAGCATCTTCAGCAAATGATGGTGGCATAACTGGATGTCAACATGTAGAAGTTTGCAAATAGATCCATATCTATCACCATGCACAAAACTCAAGTCCAAGTAGATCAAAGACCTTAACATAAATTCATTTACAATGAACTTGTTAGAAGAGAAAGTAGGAAGTAACCTTGAATAAATTGGCACAGGAGACCACTTCCTAAATATAACACTAGTAGCACAGACACTGAGAGCAACAATTAATAAATGGGACCTCCTGAAACTGAGAAGCTTCTGTAAGGCAAAGGACACAGTAAATAAAACAAAAACAACAGCTTACAGAATGGAAAAAGATCTTGACCAACCCCACATCTGACAGAGGGATGATCTCCAAAATATATAAAGAATTCAAGAAACTAGACTTCATAATACCAAACAATCCAATTAAAAAATGGGCTAGAGATCTAAACAGAGAATTTTCAACAGAAAAGTTCAAATGGCCAAAAGACATTTAAGGAATTGCTCAACATCCTTAGTCAGTAGGGAAATGCAAATCAAAATGACTCTGTGATACCATCTTACACCTGTCAGAATGGCTAAGATAAAACACTGATGACAGCTTATATTGAAGAGAATATGGAGCAAAGGGAGCACTCCTCCACTATTGGTAGGAGTGCAAACTTGTACAGCTACTTTGGAAATCAGTACATCAACTTCTCAGAAAATGGGAAATCAATCTACCTCAAGATCCAACGATACCACTCGGGCATATACCCAAGGGATGCTCAATCATACCACAAGGACACATGCTCAATTATGTACATAGCAGAATTATTCATAACAGCCAGAACCTGGAAACAACCTGGATGCCCCCAACTGAAGAATAGATAAAGAAAATATTATATATACACACAATGGAGTATTACTCAGCTGTAAGAAACAATGACATCATGAAATTTGTAGGCAAATGGATGAAACTAGAAAATGTCATCCTGAGTGGGGTATTGCAGACTCAGAAAGACAAACATGATATGTACTCACTCATGAGTGAATAACCAAACTACAACCCACAGATCCAGAGAAGCTAGGTAACAAGGAGGACACAAAGAGGGATGCATGAATCACCCTGGGAAGGGGAAATAGATGAGATCTCCAGGAGTAAACTGGGAATGAGGGGGTCAATAGAGGGGAGGGGATGCGGGATGAAAAATGAGGGAATGAGATTGTCAAGCTGAGGAAGGGACATAGTGAGAAAGCAATGAAGGAGATATTTTAATAGAGGGAGACATTATGGAGTTAAAGAGAAACCTGGTGTTAGGGAAATTCCCAAGAATTCACATGGATGACATCAGCTTAGACTACTAGCAATAGTGGAGAGGGTGTCTGAATTGGCCTACCCCAGTAATCAGTTTGGTGAATACCCTAACTGTCACCATACAACCTTCATTCAGTAACTGATGGAAGCAGATGCAGAGATCCATAGCCAAGCACCAGGCCAAGCTCTAAGAGCCCAGTCAAAAAGAAGGAAGAGGGATTATGAGAGCAAGGGTGGTCAAGATCATGATGGGGAAATCTACAGAGACTACTGCTGTGGATATCACTTTATATAAATAAAACACGGATTGGCCAGTGACCAGGCAGGAAGTATAGGCAGGACAAGGAGAGAGGAGAATTGAGGAAGGAGGAGGAAAGAGGGGACCGCCTGGAGCCACCGCCAAGACAAGGAAGATGTAAAGTACTGGTAAGCCATGAGCCATGTGGCAAAGTAAAGATTAATAGAAATGGGCTAAATATAAGAATAAGAGCTAGACAATGATAGGCCTGAGTTAATGGCCAAGCAGTTTAAATAATGTAAGAGTCTGTGTGTTTATTTTATAAGTGGGCTCCGGGACTGGCGGGACTTGATGGGACCTGGAAAGAAAAGCTCTCCGGCTACAGACTACCGAACCAAGCTCAGAGGAACTCATGAACTTTAGACTGACAGGTGTGGAGCCTGCATGAACTGGACTAGACCCTCTGCATGTGGGAGACAGTTGTGTAGCTTGGTCTGTTTGAGGGACCCCTGGCAGTGGAATCAGAATCTATCCCTGGTTCATGAGCTAGCTTCCTGGAGCCCATTATCTATGATGAGATGCATGCTCAGCCTTGATGTAGGTGAAAAGGGCTTGGTCCTGACTCAACTAAATGTATCAGGCTTTGCTGACTCCCTGTGGGAACCCTTACCCTTTTGGAGGAGGGGATGGAGGGTGAGTTAGAGAGGAAAACTGGGGGGGGGGTAGTGAGAAGAGAGATGAGAGGGGAATCTGTGTAGAATGAGTAGGAACATTTCTTAAATTAAAATAAATAAATATAGTCAAACCATTACAAAGGTAAAAAAATTTTAAGTAAGTTCTTTTTTTCTTTTATTATTAAGAATTTTTTTTTCATTTTACATACCAATCAAAGATCCCCCTCTTTCCTCCTCCCACCCCTCCAGCCACCCCCTCCCAAACCATCCCCAATTCCTTCTTACAAGAAGACAAGGCCTCCCATGGGAAGGTAACATTTACCAGAGGCAGGCCCAAGTCCCTCCCCCTGCCTCAAGGCTGTGCAAGGTGTCCCATCATAGGTAGTGGGCTCAAAAAGCCCACTCAAGCACCAGGGATGGATTCTGATCCTACTGCCAGGGGGTCCCTTAAGCAGGTCAAGATACACAACTGTCTCCCATATGTAGAGGGCCTAGTCCAGTCCCATGCAGGCTCCACAGCTGTTGATCTAAATTTCATGAGTTCCCCCTAGTTTGGTTTGGTTGTCTCTGTAGGTTTCCCCATCATAATCTTAATGCGCTTACTCATAGAATTTCTCTTTTCTCTCTTTGACTGGACTCTTGGAACTCGGCTGGTGTTTGGTTGTGGATCTCTGCATCTTCTTCCATCAGTTACTGCATGAAGGCTCTATGAAGACAATTAGGATATTCACCAATCTGATTACTGCAGTAAGCCAGTTCAGGCACCCTCTCTACTATTACTAGTAGTCTAATCTGGAGGTCATCCTTGGGGATTCCTGGGAACTTCCCCAGCTCCAGATTTTCCCTATCCCCATGATGTCTCCCTCTATTATGGTATCTCTTTTATTGTTCTCCCATTCCATGTATATTCCAGCTTGACCATCCTGTTTCCTTATGTTCTCATCCCCCATCCCCTACCCTCCATTGCCCACCCCTCAACCCCAGTTTACTCCTGGAGATCTCATCTATTTCCCCTTCCCAGGGTGATCCCTGCATATTTCTTTGGGTCCTCTTTGTTAGCTAGCTTCTCGGGAGCTGTGGGTTATAGTCTGGTTATCCTTTGCTTTACATCTAGTATCCACCTATAAGTAAGTACATACTATGTTTGTCCTTCTGAGTCTGGGTTACCTCACTCAGGATGATATTTTCTAGTTCCATCTATTTGCAAATTTCATGAAGTCATTGTTTTTCACTGCTCAACTCACATAGTTGAGCATGTGTCCTTGTGGTATGATTGAGCATTCCTTGGGTATATGCTAAAGAGTGGTATAGCTGGGTCTTGAGGAAGATTGATTCCTAGTTTTCTGAGAAACCACCATACTGATTTCCAAAGTGGCTGTACATGTTTGCACTCCCACCAATAGTGGAGGGGTGTTCCCCTTGCTCCATAGCCTCTCCAACATAAGCTGTCTGCAGTGCTTTTGATTTTAGCCATTCTGACAGGTGTAAGATGGTATCTCAGAGTCATTTTGATTTGCATTTCCCTACTGACTAAGAATGTTGAGCAATTCCTTAAATGTCTTTTGGCCACTAGAGATTCTTCTGTTGAGAATTCTCTATTTAGATCTATGGCCCATTTTTTAATTGGATTGTTCATTGTTTTGATTTAAATTCTTTATATATTTTGGAGATCATCCCTCTGTCAGATGTGGGGTTGGTCAAGATCTTTTTCCATTCTGTAAGCTGTTGTTTTTGTCTTATTTACTGTGTCTTTTGCCTTACAGAAGCATCTCAGTTTCAGGAGGTCCCATTTATTAATTGCTGTTCTCAGTGTCTGTGCTACTGGTATTATATTTAGGAAGTAGTCTACTGTGCAAATGTATTCAAGGTTATTTCCTACTTTCTTTTCTGTCAGGTTCAATGTAACTGGTTTTTGTATTGAGGCATTTGATCCACTTGGACTTGTGCAGGATGATAGATATGGATCTATTTGCAATCTTCTACATGTTGACATTCAGTTATGCCAGCATCATTTGTTGAAGATGCTTTTTTTTTTCATTATACATATTTGGGTTCTTTGTCTAAAATCAAGTGTTCATAGGTGTGTAGGTTAATGTCAGGGTCTTCAATTCAATTTCATCAGTCCACATGTGATTTTGCCAATATCAAGCTGTTTTTATTACTATAGCTCTATGGTCAGGGATGGTGATGCCTCCAAAAACTTCTTTATTATACAGGTTGTTTTAACTATCCTGGGTTTTTTGTCTTTCCATATGAAGTTGAGTATTGTTCTTTTGAGGTCTGTCAAGAATTGTGTTGGGATTTTAGTGGGGATTGCATTGAATTTGTAGATTGTTTTTTGTAAGATTGACATTTTTACTGTGTTAATCCTACCTATTCATGAGCATGAGCAGTCTTTCCATTTTCTGAAATGTTCTTCAATTTCTTTCTTCGAGAACTTAAAGTTCTTGTAATATAGGTCTTTCTCAGGTTTTATGTGGATGTAGGTACTGGACATTTAGGTGCCATATGTAGTCAGAGTTTCTCTGTGTCCCAGCAGCAGCTCCCAAATAACTATTCAGAAACATTATTAATTACGAATGCCTAGCTATAGCCAGAAAGTTTCTCCAGTCCCACCTGAACTTGCAGTCCTGCAGCCACTTATAAAATAATCACTCAGAGGCTTAATACTATTTACAAACTGTAAGGCCTGTGGCAGGCTTCTTGCTAGCTAGCTTTTTCATCTTAAATTAACCCATCTCTATTAATCTATATTTTGCCACATGGCCATGGCATTACCAGTCTGCTGGCATCTTGCTTCTCCTTCCGCAGTGGCTGGTGTCTCTCTAGACTTTTCTTTCTTCTCTCTGTATATCTTCTTGGATTTCCCACCTGCCTCTAAGCTGCCTTACCATAGGCCAATGCAGCTTTATTTATTAACCAATCAGAGCAACAAATATTCACAGCATACGGAAAGGCATCCCACAGCACCTAGCCAATAGCTCAGGCTTGTTACTAGCTAACTCTTACATTTTAAATTAACACATATTTCTTATCTATGCTCTGCCATGTAGCTCGATACTTTTTCTCAGTATGACAAGTTCATTTCCTTATTTCTTCATCTCCTCCTGATTCTGAGTGACTCCTCCTCTACTTCCTCCCACTCTTTTTTCTGCAAGTCCTGCCTAACCTCTATCTGTCCAGCTATTGGCCAGTCAGCTTCTTTATTAATCCAATCACAGTGGCACATATGCACACAGTCCAAAGGAATATTCCATAAATAAGCCTCTGTGTCTTTATTTGGGAGATGGTTGGTGGTCTATGGTAATATTTTATTTGTGCTGAAATGTGATTTTATTTGTATGTTAATAAATAAAGTTGCCTGGGGGTCAGAGCTAATAGCAAGGCATTTAGCAGAAATCTGGAAGTGGTAGCACATTAATCTACTCCCATGGCAGGCAGAGTCTGTGTGTTCAAGGACATAGCCAGCTTGGTGACACACGCCTTTAATCCAAGTACCAACCATAGAGACCTGGAGGTCTGTATAGACAAGCAGTGACAAAGAAGTCATGTGTTTGGGTTTAGAACCAATGAGAAGGCAGAACAGAAAGTCAATAAAAAATTCAGACACACAGGAAGTATCTCTCTTTTCTCAGGGGAAAGACAGCAGCGGCTGGTAAGCTAAAGGCTACTTACTAGTGCTCTGATCTCTTGGGCTTTTAACTCTTTATTTGGCTCTGTGTTTCTTACTTAATAAGACTGTTTAGAATTACATCTACAGTGGCCCAAAGAAAATTCCAACTACAATCACCCTTTTTGCTTTTCCTTAAGTCACCATAATTATAATTTATTTGCATAGTCAAAACAGTTAATATAGAAGGATTTAACGTAAGACAAAAGTTTGAGTCTTGACATTGTTTTTCCTTGAATCTGTATCTCCAGGTATATTAACTAACCTTCTCTTCTAAGAACTCATACATGCAGTCATTTATCAAAGAATAGGTGTCACTCAAATAAGCACATTCTAGGTCACCTATGATGACTGACAAAAAGGTCACTTTGCTTTGGAAGTTACAACTGGAGGGTCAAGGACGAAAGAAAAGAATAACAATTTGGACTTCATCAAAGTTAAAGGTGTGTGTGTGTGTGTGTGTGTGTGTGTGTGTGTGTGTGTCTGTCTGTGTGAAAGGACACTATAGAGAAAGTTAAAAGACTACTCAGGGTACATATTTGCAAACCATTAACAGTGTTCTCTTCTTATTGATAATATTTTTAGTGCTTAGGTTTTAAATGTCTCTATAAACACCAAATTGATAAAGCCTGAAACACTGCCAATATGTGTGTAGTAGGGGGCAGGAAAGAATATGCATATATTGTCTTCACTCACAACATATAATGACTGTAGTGTCTAAATTTGTGATGGTTTAAAGTGACTCTATGCAGTAGAATGTACACTTTAATATTTTAGATTCTGATCATTTCTTTGGATAATAATTTGTACATGCTGTACAATGTTCTCACAGGGCTGGCAGTGGGAGTGAACCATAGATTCCAATAAACTATTTCCTTTCATTCACAACTAAAATTCTAGTGGTGGTGGTCAGTAAGTTAGGCATATTAAATGCATTTTCAATTCAGGATATTTTCAACCAGCTGTGGTTTTCTCAGAACATAATCTCATAAATTAAGGAATACATACACACATATGTATATATGTATATAATAATAATACTAAATCTTCAAAACAACCCAGGGTCTTGGTATGTTATTTTGTAAATGTGGATTTTACAGTTCATATATCAGGAATTTCACTCCCAACAAATCAATAATTCAACCAAATCTGCAACATGATTGAGAGCATCAAATTCAGAAACAACACAAATGCCTATCAACACATGAGTAGATAAACAAAATGTGTTGTATTTGTACTCTGGACTAATCAGCCATAAAAGTGAGATACGGGCATCACTCCATATTCCAAGGAATCGATGCCAAGGTGCTCAGTGAATACCAAATGTCTCAGGCCTTAAGAGTCCTGCACATGGGAAGATACATTGTTTACATATCACTTTTACTCAACAAATTCCTGATTTTCATAGCATCCACTCCAGTGCAATTGCTTTGCAAATAGCTATATGACCATATCACTTAGGTAATAATTGTAAGAAAAAGTTTGTACATCCTTGCTATAGACCTACTATAATAAATAAATATATAATTATTAGTTGAATCCAAGGAAGAAAAGTTTAGAGACATGGAGGACCAAATGACATCCTGCAAGTCCACAACATTACGCTAAAGGAAAGAAACTCCTTATGAACAGCCACTTACTGTGTACATCTATGCATGTGAAATATTCAGAACAGGCAAATCTAGTGAGAACCAAAGTGTAATAATGACTCCAGGTGCTATGAGGAAAATGAGGACCTACTTAATAGAAAAATAGTCTCATTTGGAGATGATGAAAAAAATTGGAATGAAATAGAAGTGAAGAATCTTCAGACTCTTGCTGAAGTATTAAATGCCATGGGATGAGCAAACTGAAGTGACAGACACTTAAGGTGTGTGTCTTTTGTAATAAATATGGACTACTAAATGTTGAGACTCAAGGCAAGGGAAAGATGGTCTTCATTCTCCAGATGCCAGCATGTGTGACATGGCAGTTTAGAAGTAATCCAACAGGATCTATTGCCTGCCAAGCGGACAAGGGGGTGCAAAGGAAGACATGCCACAGACAGGAGAGAACTGAAATCCATGGCAGAAACATTCATTCTGGATGGGAAGGAGCTACTCTATTTTAATGGCTGTAATTTCTGAATTCTTACCTGAATATTTTTCAGATACATTCTATTTCTCATGATGCTTATTTTGCCTTTCTTTAGGTGAGTTTTTATCTTGCAACTTGTGATCAAAGGCGTCCACTTACAGCATGCTCCAGATGAATAATTCCATGGACCATGGAGCCTACTGAGCCAAGGACTCCATTTTGAAATTTAATGTAGAAATTGTATCCTTTGTGGGCTTTTCTGAAAGGATGTGAATGGAACCACTCAACAGATCATAAGCCAAGAACTCTTCCTACCAAGTTATCAATTCACACTAAATAACTGTTATTAATAATGAGGAATTCATAGTCTCCATGGACAGATTAGTCCATATTTTAGCAACTGCAGCTAATAGAAAGTTACAGTGTATAAATAGGCATAAACCTAGTCATCCAAAAATGCTACAAAATATATATATTCATTTGGGAAGAAAAAATATTTGTATTTCTATAACAGATGTTTATTCATTTAGAGACCATGCACGTGTGTCCCGTACTCTGCCCTGTCACATGAACACATGCACACATGCACACACATATACACAATCTTCCCTCTACAAAATGATGATTCCACACCTGCAATGGAGACGTAGAACGGAGGAAAAACCAGAGGAAAAGAAAGAACCAGTGGAAGGTGAGGAGGGAGTACTGGAGAGAGCGGTGGGGGAGAAAGACAAAGCATAGAGACACATATATGAAGAGGCCATGATGAAAGATCATTACTTCATATGCTAATCTAAAACTTAATTTTAAAATGATGTTTCTCACAAGCACCTCGGAGCAGTTTAGACTCCAATGCTAAGTCTGTCTGGCAAGTCACACAGAGCTGAGGTCTGTCTCAAGTCTTGTCAGTAAAGCCAATGTTTCTGACTTGTGAATTACAAAGAAATTACACCATTAGTTTTTCAGTGAAAATCAGATGTGGTGGTATACATACTCAATCATATCAGGCATCTGTGGTAAGAGGATTGTGAGTTCCAGGTCAATGTGGACTTAGTTAGATTCTGTCAAAACAACAACAAATACTTAAAATAAAAGAAAAAATGCATCCATAAGAAGGACTTTTGTGAGCACTAAATAAAATTGTTCACATAAAGAATATAGTATACGAGGTATACAGTTAGTAATCCTGGGCTTTAGTGTGCTTTATTGTGACTGCTCTTATTAGTTACTATGGTTACTCTTCTCTAGCAACCTATTATTTCTGTCAGTGTATTTCAAACTGAGATACATAAAGCTATCCTGCTAGTAGCTCTGTGTGCTTACCATAAAATCAGGTGACATGAGGTTGGTGAGTGTCCTCAGATGTATGAAAAGGCTGAGGTAAGATAGTCCAAAGTAATCAGCAAATTTCAACACATGACCGCGCTGCTCATACTTATCCACAAGATGGCGCTCAACAACCGAGTGGCTTGTCCTGTTAAGCCCTCACTCTGCAAGAACTCAGAAGGCGAGTCCTACTTACCTTGACTAACAAAGGATCTTTCTTTTAAGAGAAAGACCTTTAACATTTGAGGAGGATATGTGTCTGTTCTTTTTTAAAGGTAAATCAAAATATTTAATCCAGGTTTGAAGAGAGTCCCAGATTGGGTTTCTATTGCTGTGATGAAGCACCATGACCAAAGCAAGTTGGGGAGTAAAGGGTTTATTTGGTTTATGCTTCCATATCGTTGTTCATCATTGAAGGAAGTCAGGACAGGAACTCAAGGTCAGGAATCTGAACACAGGAGCTGATCCAGAAGCCATGGAGGGGTGCTGCTTACTGACTTGCTCCGCATGTCTTGCTCAGTCTGCTTTCTTATAGTACCGAGGACCACCAGCCCAGGGATGGCACCACCCACAGTGGATTGATGGGATCCTCCCCATCAATCAATCACTAATTTTTAAAATTTCTATAGACTTGCATACAGTCTAATCTTATAAAATGCATTTTCTCGATTGAGGTTCCTTCCTCTCAGGTGACTTTATGTCGAGTTGAAATAAAACTAGCCAGAATAAGGAGGTTTGTCAGTAGGAAAGATATTTATTTATTTAGGAAAGATATATATTTATTATATTTATGTAATTGATATTTGAAGACAGCATAAAAGAAAAAGAGTGATTATTCATCTAATGATGAGTAATTGGATACAACTAACCCATATATGTCCCCATAACACAAACTTTACATGAAGACATCCACATTCAATCATTCTTTGGGAGAGATGGAAATTAGCCACAAGAACTACAGCTGTGTCTGCACTGATTTGTATTTATTAACTCTGTTCCTCACAACACGTTAGGGTAAATTCTGCATGATCTTTATTTTATAAGTCTCTTTCCTTCTTCAACCTCAACAGACAGATTCAGAACACTCTCGGATTTGCTTCTGCCCTGTTTTTAAAGTAGAACTAGTAAATGAGAAGAGATGAAGACAAAATTGAAGAGAGAAAAATTTCACCAGGAAGGCAAGTACTTACAAAAGTAAAAGCATAAAGTTTAGGAACTGAAAGAAGAGAAATAACAAGAAAGAGTCAAGCAAGCTCAGTTTCACTATTGTTGCTGTGATGGAAACAAACGGAGACTTGTGTGATCATGAAGGTTCAAATAAATAAAGGAAAGACTTGGAATCACCACAAATAGAATGAGATGCCAGGACTGTGAGGTCTGGAGAAAGGTATGGTAAGATGGTTTTAGTTATGCGCTGTATATGTATTGCCCTTTACCAAAAGACTAATGGAAAAATCCGAATGATTTTCAATTTGAATGCTGGACTTACTTTATTGAGTCAAATAGACATATTCCTGTCCCTGAGTTCACATAGTGACCCTGTTGGAGGAACCTATCCTCACATTTGGCCGATATGAACCAGTAGTTATCGCTTCCATTCTTTTGGATTCCAAAGCAGAAAATATCAAGTACATCATTTTCAATATACCCAGAAGCCAGGTTTGAGAGATGCCTTAGAGATTAAGAGCAATGGCTGTCATGTAGAGGACTCAGGTTCGATTCCCAGCACCCACATAATGGCTCACAACTGTCTGTCATTTCAGTTTCAGGAGATCCAATACTCTCTTATGGTTTCTCTGAGTACTAGGCATGCATGTGATATACAGACACACATGCAGGCAAAACATTTATATACATAAAATAAAATAAATAAATCTTAAAAAATACTAATAAGCTGAAATTCGACAAGTGTGCCCCTTAGCCACATTAAAGCATGTACTAAACACAAATCTTCGGTATATCTGCTGCTTCTTACATTGTTTTAAGCATCTGTTTCTGATCATAGGAACCTCACCAAATAGGTTGACAGCAAACAAGGGCACTGCTACCATTGGACAAGAGGTGGGAAAGCAGACTCAGAAGGTGCTTGGCTTTCATGAGGTCACCCATAGCTTGCACAAGGTCATCCAGTCTATAAGTGGGATAGCCAGCTTTTAACTTTGTTTTTTCATTGCAAGATGTTAATACTGAGGGGGAAGAGGAGTGGGTGGGGAGGAGGTGAAGAGGAGAGAGATGGGGAGGGTGGCTGTTGGATGAGTCATTCATAAGTTGCTCTTATTAGGTACTTTGTCACAGAAATGAGAAAAATAATGGACGTATCACATTTTCTTTATCCATTCACCTGTTGATGGACTAAGGCTGGATATTTTGAATAGAGCTGTAATAAACATGAGTTTTCAGGTATTAACTCAGTACCTCCTTGCCCATGCTCCCTTCTGAGCTGCCTAAACTCCTACATTAGTCTTTTGCTGTACGTATCACCAACTGTTTTTCATGGTGTGGCGCTAACACAGGGCAAACTTGTCAGCACGCTGTCCATCTATCAGCACACAGGAAAATTAAGCTCTGGTATCAGAACACGATAGCAGACAGGCTTTATTTGCCTCACCGTGAGGGCTTGTGAACTTTGCATGAGAGAATGTAAAACTCCAACACCTGTTGAGACAAGATGACCTCCATTCTAGATCATGTTTTGTTTCTGAAACACATGGTAAGCAAGTAGAACAGGTTTGGGCACTTAATCAAAATCTGTGGGTCCTTGACAAACCAAATGTAGGCCACCCCACCCTTACACTGCCAGAGGAAGTCCAGCTTTCACTGGGGAAAAACTGCTTCCGAGTTAACAGGAAGAAGAGCACCAGACATGGTCTTTGCCTTTTGCAGGCACCCATGCATGGCTTTCCGTTTACACCCAGGCAGGGAGGGGTCCTCGGCACTGATTTTTAAACAGCTCAGACAGAGACCTGGCCTCTTAGCTGAGAGGATGTTTCCACACCCTCTCACACCCTCTCACAGACACAGAAGCTGAAGACCAGACACTTGCTTAATGTGAGACAAGTCATGAAGTGCTCACTCCGAATCCCTGCCCTTCTACTAAGCCGGTGCTTAATCTTAGTTATTTGTTCCTGTAGAGAAGAAGTGTGATCCTTGCTTGGAAAAGTTCTTTCTTCCTCGCTAGCTAACAGAGTCTCAAACTACCCTGTGTACAAATGGTCATAGAGAAGCAGTCCCACGTAGCCACAAATTACTGTGACAAACAGGAGGAGGAAAGCAAACAGGTAGAGAAAAGGACAGAGAGAGAGAGAGAGAGAGAGAGAGAGAGAGAGAGACAGACAGACAGACAGACAGACAGACGACAGACACAGACAGAGACAGACAGAAAGAGAGAATAGGGGATCAAAGGAGGGCTCTATCGATACTCCATTAATAAGTGACAGAAATGTTGGGTTGCACTGTTTAAAACTATGCTTTATTTGATAGCTCCTGGGGCCTTTAATATGATTTAAAAGATATCGTGACTCCCCGGTAGAGGATTAAACTCCCAAGCTTTTTTAATCATAGTTGTTTTCTGGTCCCGTCCTTGAAGAAGCTCATAAAGTCGGTGTTCTAGGAACGATAATGTAGGCTTCTAAACTGGACGAATACCTGTAGTGATCACAGAGCTGAAGTTACTTGGTTGAGCTTCCTCAGCATGCTTTTTAAATGGTGCCCACCATCCACACCACATGTCCTCCCCTCTGAGGTCAATATGAGGTCTACTACACTGTTCCATAAAACTGTAGTCCAGGAGACTGAAACCCAGCCTCGGCTGCGCGAGGTCAGGAGCCTTGCCAGCCCTCTTGGGCCTTGAACCCATTGTATAGTTGCTGGCACAGTCAATGTCTCTATAATTTAAAAGAAAAACTTGGGTTGAAATTTCACACAGTTGACTTAGTAAGAATGACTCATGAGTCAGTCAGAGCTTGGAACCAGCGGAGGTGCAGAAAGCTGTGTTCCTCAGCCTGGGCAGCAGACTTCCACAGACAGAATACAAAGGCAGAGCAGAGGCATTAGATTGGATACAGGCGGGCGTTTGCCTTACTCATGCATAATCCAGGGGAGAGTCTCTAATTAGAAATTAGTTGGTAGTTTCTGGTTGTTTAGGCTTCTATTTTGCTTTATTGTTCATATCGAGTTGGGTTTTGATTTGCTTGCGTGGGAGCTCCAGTCACAGAGACAACTGTAGGCTAAAGTTTCCTTAATTGTTTTAGCAGTGTTTGATTAGTGAATAATCGCTGTGTGACAGAAATACATTGTCATCTTGACTCTTTGTGGTAACCTTAATATTATTGTAGTCGTCATATAGAAATTTGACATTTATAAGGAGGCTGTAACTTTATACATTTATATACAGCTGATAAGTACACACGTTCAAAAAAAAAGTCAACTTCAGTCCCACTATGCATGCCATATCTATGTCTGCAAACCAACTCACTAGTTTCCAAATTCTGGGTATCTTTTCTAGTGTAGATTCCAACACAATAAGTTCAGTGGTGTCTGAAATGGCATTTCTTCTAGTTACCAGAAGTTGATTTTTCATTTCCATACATTACTCTTTATACATTCTGTATTCAGAGGATGGAAGAGTCTTAAAGTCGTACTTAGGCAAGTAAACCATGTGACACCTGATATTAAAAGTTGTCTCTTTTTTGTCATTTATTGATACACACACCACCACACTAACCTATACCTAGCCAGAATTCCACTGAGCCCTCCTACAGACAAGGCACTGTGGAGGGACACAGCCGCACATGATAACAGAACAAGCAGCAAATTGAGAGAAGATAACCCACAATGCTTTCCTGCTGCCAATCAGTCACACTGAACAAATACAATGGGTAAACAGGATAAGAGGAAACCCACTGGTAAAACCAACTAAATCAGCTTCACTGATCAAAGAACAGAGTAGGAATGGGTGGCAGATGGATCTGGATGAGCAAACAGATGCTATCTGATGGACTTTGGTCCTCTAGAGCAATACCAGGTGGTTTGTATCTCTTTGACCTAGAGTGGAGCCAATTTTTTTAAAAAAGGAGTGTGGATAGGGAGTATACTTTTTATTGTGTGTCCGTGGATTTTGCCCACAACTGGACCATACTCCTGTTTGGGAAAGGAAATACAACTTTTCATTTGGGACCTTTTTCCAGTCTTCCTAGCACCATCACAAAAACTCCCCTTATCCTTGAAACTCTGTTTACTCCTTCAGAGAATCAACTCTTAAGTGTCTCCTGCAGATAATCTTAGCACTTCTTCACAAATTTGTTGGTCATGATCTGTCCTTGATTTGCAGTGATTAAAAAAAAAAACGCTACCAATTCAAATTCACACCTTTTGTTTTCTTAACGCTTTAACCATTCCATCCTTGGTGTCCCAGTGTCAACACCATTCTTCTAGTTCCATCTGCCGAAAGAAAAATACCCAGATGTTTAAGAAAACCCTAATCTCAACTCATATGATCCCCCGGAATTTGCCCTAATTCCTCTGATTTCCCTTGCCTGCTTCCTTTTCCTGATAAAGTCATTGTCATAGTCTTGATGACCAAGAACGATCAAGTCAGGCCTGAAAAACTCTAGTGCACCTGCCACTGTTATCTGTATCCTCAATTTAATCTGCACAGTGAAGTCTGTTGGTTGATTAATTGCCTTTTCCCCCTTTGTCTGAGCTCATGAGATAATTTTAACTTATTTCACAGCTTCTTGCTAATTTTCTTCCTAGTCCACTTTTTCTACCCCATAATATTCCAATATATAATCTGATCACATTACATTTAAAAGATGTTGCAAGCCTCTGGACAGCTGTGGAAGGGAAAGGAACTGTGGATACGTGTGAACATGGAGGAAGGGAAGGCTAAGGTCTCTTCTCACTACTTTGGACTCCCAGATACTCTGCTGCTTTTCTCCCACACTGTTCTGTGGTTGGTGAATGGTATATTTGTATTCCTTTTCTTGATTTTTTTCAAATCAGAGTTACCACAGGATGGATGAAGGGATAAGTGAAATGAGAGATAGAAGAGAAGAAGGAAGAGATTCTGTTTATGGAGGTTGGTTATAAGAGGACAAATGAAGGGTTTTGATCACTGTAAAGAACCAAGGATCCTCAGTATGACTGAAGTGAACTAACTGCGTGCACATGGAGTCAGAGGGACAATGTTGTTTCTGAGTCTGAAGCCTGGGGAGGAAATACCTAAACGCTAACTATTTCAGTTTTAGTGGAAACAAAGTCAAGATCTTTGCTTATTGGATATTCTTCAGACACTTAAAAACAGTAACACATCACCTTACTAATTCCAAGGGGTGTCAGTCCTAAAAGTTAGTGAGAAAATATTTTAACTGCCAGCGTAGAGCACAGAGGGCTTTGGTAAGCAGCAGAGTGAACATTAACTCTAGAGCCAGGCATTTTTTGTGAAAACAGCAAGTTTCTCTCTTACTAATGATTGTGTAACACTCCACGGTGTATTTGTACCACAAAAAAATTTCTTTGATATTCTTCTGTTGATGGACATCTATGCTGATTCAATAGCTTGACTCAATGGTTGTGAGTGGTGCCACAACAAACATGCATAGGCAGACAAGTCTATGCCTAGTTGGTTTCTCCACGTATATGCTCAGGGGTAGGATAGCTAGAGCTATGTAATATGGCTGTACTAAGTTTGACTAACTGCCATACTGATTTCCATAGCACTCATTCACATCACACTAACGTGTATGGATCCCTTTCCTCTATATCCTGATCAACATTTGTGGTTCTTACATATTTTTATTTATATTTTATTTTAATGATAGCCATTCTGACCGTGGTAAGGTAGATATCAATGTAGCTTTGATTCACATTTCACTGATAGCTAAAATGTTGAGCATTTTATTTTGTGCATTTATTGGCTATTTGTATGTTTTCATTCTTTTTTTTTTTGCATTGCTCCAGTGAATTTGTCCATTTACTAACTGGACTTTCTAGAGGTTTGATGTTTAATATTTTATCTTACTAATATCTCCTGTATAATAATCTCCTGCCAGATAACAAACTGGAGATGACTCCTCATCTGTAGCTTGTCTCTCCGTAGACATGGAAGCTTTTTTCTTTTTCGTTTTTGGCTTTTTAAAATTTTGTTTTTAAAAAGTTTTTTTTTCATTTTACATATCAATCCCATTTCCCTCCCCTTCTCCCTCCCCTTCTCCTGAACCCCACCTCCCCCAATCCCACCCCCCATGCACTCCTCAGAGAGTGCAAGGCCTCCCTTGGGGAGTCAACATACTCTAGCATACTAAGTTGAGACAGGACCAAGCCCCTCCCTGCTGTGTCAAGGTATCCCACCCTAAGGAATGTGTTCCAAAAAGTCATTATATGCACCTGGTCCCACTGCCAGGGGCTCCCAAACAGATCCAGCCATATAACTGTCATCCACTTTCAGAGGGCCTGGTTTGGTCCCATGCTTGTTCCCCAGCTGACAGGCCGGAGTCCATGAGCTCCCACCAGCTTGGGTCAGCTGTCTCTGTGATTTTTCCCATCATGATCTTGACCTCACTTGCTCCTCTGATCCCTCTTCCCTCTCTTCAGCTGAAGTCTAGGAGCTCAGCCCAGTGCTTGGCTATGGATCACTGCATCTGCTTCCATTAGTTACTGGATGTAGGTTTTATGATGACAATTAGGGTAGTCACTAATCTGACTAGGTAAGTTCAGTCCTTCGCCATTATTGCTAGGAGTCTTAGATGGTGTCATTCTTGTGGTTTCCTGGAGATTTCTCTAGCACCAGGTTTCTCCCTAACCACTTAATGGTTCCCTCTACCAAAATATCTCTTTCATTGCTCTCTCTGTCCATCCCTCCCTCCACTGGGCCATCTCAGTCCCTCCTGTTCCCATTCCTCATCCCTTCCCTTCTACCCCTTCTCCCAGTTTACCCAGGAGATCTCAACTATTTTCCCTTCCTAGGGCTCTCCATGTGTCTCCCTTTTAGGATCCACATGGAGACTTCTTATTAAGTATGAGTGCTTGACCTTAGATTATACTTGTTCCAACTAGCTCATAAAACTTAACCCATTTATATTAATCTATGTTCTACCACATGGCTCATTACCTCTCCTCAGTACTGTAAATCTGACTTCCTCTGTGTCTGACTGGTGAATCTCTTACCTCATATTCTTTCCCAGAGTTCCTTTCTTTGCCCAGAAGTCCTGCTTATCCTTTCAACCATGAAGAGGAAGAAGACGAAGATGGAAATCAAGTTAACAAAACTGAGGTGAAGGATGACTTGTTCCACCTAGATAAGGAAGAGGAAGACAGCAGGACCACCACAGAGCCATCTCAGAGCTGGGGAAAAGGAAAAGAATAGTTAAGGGATAAAAGAGAAGTAGGTGGTAGGGATAATAGCGAGAACGAAATAACACAATAAATAACACATTTAAAGCCAGACTCCCCAATGCTACTGGTTGTCAATTGCTTCTGTGCAAAGTAACATGGAACATTTCACAGAAGATCTGTTCTACATTTTATGATACTATGATTTTTACAATAAGTTTTATTAGTCTTTTATATTAATGATGATGTTGTACATAGAGAAAAAGTTTCACTGATCCCATTATAAAATTCCATAGAAATGTATTCTGAGTTCTATTTTCTTAATAATGAAGAACAGAAAATGGAGACATGCTTTTAATGCAGCCAGTTTGAAAAGAGGGACAAAGATATCCAGGGACCCTTCCAAGTCCATCTTGTGGGTTTTGACATGAGCTTAAGGTTTATGCAGAGGACCAGAGCAATGCACAGCCAAGTATTCCTGGCCACAGTTCAGTCCAGCCCCTTGTTGATCACTCATTGTCTCTCCAGTAAGGTTCTTTGGAAAGGTGTAAATCTCTTTCTGGGAGAATTTCCCCCTCTTTTCTAAGTATGAGATCCTGGAAGAATTCCAATTTCTTGGGATATAGTGTTTTCATAATCCGGAAAATAAATGGTGGACATAGTGTCTTTTTAGAATATCTTCACTTAGAACAGGCTGATTGCATTTCTCTGCCTTCTCTTTCCATATTTCACTCTTGAGGTGAAACATGTCTATGTCTAAAACAATACTATAAGCAGAATGCAAGTAGGTGCCAAAGTTAGAACACAATCAGTTAGTGCCAAGTAGCCCTGCTTGAGAGCTATTTCTGAATAACTTTTTGACTAGTATAAGTCAATAGTATAATTACTATTCCATCTCATTGGTTTGAGACAGGACAGGATCTCTAGGCTAGAGTCTAGGCTGGAGTCAAACTTGTGATACTCCTGCTTCAGATTCCCAAGTAGGTGCTAGGATTCATCATGGCCAACACTAAGTGTCTTTGATTAGCTAGTTATGATAGGTCCCCAAAGCGTGGCTGGTTTTACATAAGTTTCCCATGATTCATTGCATTAAGAATATGTTTGAGTTATCTTTCACAAAATGAAAAAACAGTTGCTACAGCATGCATGCTATGACAGTAGCTTCTCTCTTGAGTGACAATGGCATCATTTTCACTGCTGAACTCAAAATCTCCATTTGGAAGTTACTGCTGTTGTTGACTTACTTGGCAAGAATTTTAAATGATTTTTAAGCACCTTTTTTTCAGTTTTCTTTGTTTTGAAGAGAAGCAGTAAAATAGTAACTATTCTTTTTGGCCAGCAATTTACAGGTTCTCATAGTGTTCATATGGCAGTAGATATTTTATGTAGAAAGTTCCTCGAGAATCACACCTTAAAACATTGAATTTACTTGTGTGTATGTGAAATCTTGTTCTAAATAAAACCATATAGCATTTTAAAAACAACATAACAACTCTGGTTGTTGTTTTAGTGCAAAATATTATCTTTTTTCTTTGTATTATACCTTAAAATTTTAGAAATGGAATCAATTCTCATAAACTGGGTGTGTGTGTGATTTGTTTGTTTTGTTTTCTGAAATAAGAGCCATACAGTGGTTTCATATCCTGAACTGCATTGCTAATTGCTTCCCAATGCCCCATTCAATTCCCACACAGCCTGGGTGATGGCCAGAAGACTGATGGATGGGACCAGCTCCACCCTCCCAGCAGAGATTGGGTCTGCCAGCCTAAGCCTATTTACACTCCCTGTCATGTGTGCCATGCTGGATTTGTCAGGTACCCGTCAGCAAATGGCACTCCCTTAGCCATAGGAAAATCACACAGGAGTAGGCAGGCACATGAAAGGGCAAGTCTGGGAAAGAGCCGGAATTTTCTTTACCATGGGTGGGAGGACGATATGCTGTCTCTGTCTGAACTGGGCCTTTTGTGAACTTAAGCCTTACCCTGTGGGCTGGAGAGAAGGTGGTTAAGAACACTTGCTGTGCTTGCACAGGGCCCAAATTCTATTCCCAGCACTTACTAGAAGCTCAGAAACCTTTTGTAGCTCCAGTTCTAGGGTATTAGGTGCCCTCTTCTGGCCTCTCCAGGCTCCTGCACATGCATGGTGCACATAAACTCATGTGTATAGTACACAAGCACACATTCACATAAAATCAATGAAAATTCTCCCCGCCCCCCCTCCCCGACAATACAATTCAGCCATTTTTTTCTGTGGTAGAAAGTCAGGCCAAGGGTGAATGGGAAATGACAGTAAATAAATAAAAAGAAAAAAGCACTTGAATGAAAGCTTTGAAAAAAACTGTTTCTATAGCCTTTTAGATACCTGAAAGTTCTTTTGCTGTTCATGTCAGATTGAATTGAGCATCCTATATTTTTTATTACCAAAAACATTTTACTTCATCTAACAACACAGTGAAGTTTCAACTTTAAAAATTGTGTGTGTGTGTGTTTGTGTGTGTGTGTGTGTGTGTGTGTGTGTGTGTGTGTGTGTATCCTCTGATCACAAGCAACCTTTATAATTTCTCTGTGTGTTTCACCACTCCCAGGACAGCAGCACACAAGCGAACTCCCTGAGATGTGTTACGTGAGCAGCTGTGTTCTAACAAGCAAGCTGCTAGCCCTGTTTGGCTATTGAATGCAGAAAGGTGACAAGCATGGATGAAGAACTGCATTTTTAGTTCATGTGAAATAATTTTAATGCAAATAGTCACATGTGTCTGGTGGCCACAGCATTAGACATCCCAGCTTTCCCCTGGGGACAGTTCCCTTGATTACCGCCGTTTCCCACCTTCTTTTTCTATCTAGTTATTTCCAACTGACCATAATCTTTGTGTGCTGAAACATCACATAAGTGTAGCTCCCTTGTAAGTCAAGTCCAAATACAGAAATGTTAACACCCACAATACAGTGATTTATTTGTAATTTCCTGCCATTTATAAAATTGTATAAAAGTGTTAATAAGCACGTTACTTCAAGAAAATTTTAAAAATGCATCCATTCCAAATATTCTAGGAAAAGAAAAGTCACAGTCAGCCTTGACAATGCCTTCCACTGGTCCCTTTCTGCCAAATCATACTACTTACAATGGATTTCATTATAAGACCATTACCCTTTTTTCTGTTTTTCTTTATGTCCACACCTGTTATATTTCTATAATGTGCAAAAATGTCTGAGATCATTCACCAGGAACACCAAGGAATTTAGTGGTCAAGTGAATAGAATTAGCTCCTCAAGAAGGTCTAAAATGGTCTTCTCATGGAGTCTTAAACATTTCTAATCCCAGAGCCTCGTCTTCGCTTGCCTTGTCTCTGTAACATCTTTAAACAACTCAGAGCAAGTTTTTCCATCCTTCAGTTATCAGATCATCTGCATCATCTCCATTCTGAATGGATAGGGATGCTCTAGAGCACATTTGAAAATAGCAGGAATGTTGTAAATGAACCTTAATGCTCATCTTTTAAGGAACATTATAGGCATTGGAGTGAGAAGAGTTAATGGTAGGATAGCTGCTGTGGAGAATACTGTGTCCATTGCTCAGACCTGAGAGCAAGAGCTAAGGCCCGGGAGATAGAAGGAAAACTCTTGAAATGAAAATAACCAAAGAATATTTGACCAGAAAATTGAAACAAAAAGTACCCCTCACAACATGATCTCTGTGCCAAAGCTTACATTGTTTGTTTTACATGTATTATCTGATCTGTATCTCTTAGTGAGTCTCAAGCAAGAGGCAGGTGTTTTAATTCCTATTTTATAGACAGTAAAATTAAATCTTAGAAAGTTTCAATAACTTGCCAAACATATGCTGGCTGATGTTTAGATGAAGCAGCACCCAAACTTTATCCTTTCTGACTTCAAAGCCTGTGCCATATGCTCTCAGTGAGTTCCCCTGGGAACCACATTTATGGGGTGACTGCAAGTATTCCTGAGGAGCCAAGAAAGAAGCTCTGGACAGATGATTGGGAGTTACGTTCTCAACACTCTAGCCTTCCCAATTGCCATGGGACCTGATAGCTTGAATAGATTTTGAACATACACAGATGTATTCAATGGGATATTGTGGATATTGAACAGGTAAGCCCCCATAGACACATGTGTTTGAATGCTTGGCCCATAGGTAGTGAGTGACACTATTAGGTGGTGTGGTCTCACTGGAGTAGATGTGGCCTTACTGGAGGAAGTGTGTCACTGTGGGGGGTGGGCTTCGAGGTCTCAGAAGCTCAAGTCAGTCTCTCCTTGCTGCCTGCAGAACAAGATGTAGGACTCTCAGCCCTATCTCCAGCACAATGTCTGCCTGCATGCTGCCATTTTTCCTGCCAGGGTGATAATGGACTAAACCTCTGAACTCTAAGCCAACTCCAATTAAAGGCTTTCTTTTGTAGGAGTAGCTATGATCATGGTGTCTCTTCCCAGCAACAGAAACCCTAAGACAGATATTTCGTGGAGAAACAGCAGAATCAGCACAAACAAACTTCCCCTGTTCTCTTTTGTGTGTCAAGGTTAAAATTCATCAAGTTCTGCCCAGCATTAAGTCCTTCTCATCCCATTAAGCTTCAGAAGAGGAAAGCAACTGTCAGCGGCTGTGTTTCACAGACTTGAAAACTAATCTTCAAGGAAATGTAAACCCTGATGAAATCTGTCTTCTTGTTTCCTACAAACACTTCCCACCACTTTGATGACAGGAGGTCCACTGCACCACCACCTGACACTCCTGTAGGTGAGCAAAATTCTTGTACAACTTGGATTATCTCCTCTGTATAGTGTGTTTGAGGCTAGGTTACATGAGATCCCATCTTAAAAAAAAAAACAAAACAACAACAACAAAAAGACAATAACACCAACAAAAATGAACAAAAACCAACAGCACAATTGTCACTGGAATTATCTCCAGTCCTGCCTGGGCTGGCAGCCACTCAGACTCAAATAAACACACAGACACTTATATTACTTAAAATGTTTGGCCTAATGGCTCAGGCTTCTTGATTTCTAGTTCTTATATCTTAAATTAACCCATTTCTATTCATCTTAAGTTGCCACATGGCTTGTGGCTTACTGGTACCTCACATATTGCTTTTCATGGCGACAGCTGGCAGCGTCTCCTGACTCAGCCTTTCTGTTCCCAGAATTCTCCTCTCTCTTTGTCCTGCCTATACTTCCTGCCTGGCTACTGGCCAATCAGCACTTTATTTATTAATCAATCTGAGCAACACATTCACAGCATAGAGAACAACACATCCCACAGCACACAATAGAAAAAGTATCAAAGTGAAAAGACTCCCAAAACAGGCTTCAGTCTACCTGTTCCTCTGTATCATCCCTGCTCCAGTTCTACCTCACATTACTATTGTCCTCAGTACTATTATGGTGACAGTTTTTTGCAAAGCAAATTTTCTGAACAGTCCTGTTGCATTCAGTCTTGCTTACTGTCAGCTTCTGCTACAGGTGAACAATCTGACAAATACAATCGGGCCACAGCACTTCTCCACTTAAATCCCTTTTACATTGTCCTAAACAGGAATCTCAGCTACAGAAACTAGCCTACAGAATTCCAGACGTGTGGAGTCCTGGATATTTTCCAGCGTGCATGCTACCCTATGACACTATCCTGAACTCCTTGGATCTCTTATCGACTTTTCGTTTTTCTGCCGGTAAATCTTGGTCTGCTTGACACTCCCCTTGGAATGTCCCCTGGCCTTCCTTTATATGTTTGTAGCAAGCTATGAAGCGATGATCTTGTTGAGAAAGAATTCCCTGATCAGTTCATGTACATCCCCAGCAGGTTCCATGACTGCTGGAATTGTGCTTGGCTGGGCCATGTCTGTGTTTCTTGAATATAGTGTGGCTTTTGGCACCTTATAAGTGAGTATCTGGGAAGAAAGAGAGAGAGAGAGAGAGAGAGAGAGAGAGAGAGAGAGAGAGAGAGAGAAGCAGAGAGACAGAAAGTGACAGACAGAGACAGGCAGAGAAGTTAAGTCTAAAACATTGCCCAGGTATGGTGGCTTAAATGAAAACGATGCTATAGGCTCACAGGGAGTGGCACTATTAGGAGGTGTGGCCTTCTTGGAGTAGGAATGGTGCTGTTGGAGGAGGTGTGTCATTGGGGGGTGGTCTTCAAGATCTCAGAAGCTTAAGCCAGGCCCAGTGTTTTCTCCCTCTTCCAGCTGCCTATAGCTCCAGATGTAGAACTCATGGCACCTCCTCCAGCACCGTGTCTGCCTGTGTGTCCCCATGCTTTCTGCCATGATGATAATGGACTAAACCTCTGAACCTGAAAGCCAGTCCCAGTTAAATGTTCTCCTTATAAACATTGCCATGGTCACGGTGTTTCTTCATAGCAATAGAAACACTAACTAAAGCACCAGGTTTGTACAATCCAGGTTATACACTAGTTATCTGACCTTCCTTTACTGGTTTTATTAACACACAGCAACATGTGTACATCATACCTCTGCCTGTTAGCAGTGGTGAGGCTGATTTGTGCATTACAATGTCCACACCTTTAATTCCAGCACCTGGGAAGCAGAGCCAGGTGGATCTCTGTGAATTCGAGGCCAGCCTGGTCTACATATCGAGATCCAGAACAGGCACAAAAACAGAGAAAACCTGTTTCAAAAAACAAAAAAGAAAAAATGTCCACACCTCAATTTATTTTGTCATTGTTGGTGTTAGATTTTTTTTCAGTAATTACAAAATGAGGATAATTATACTCAACCTGACCTATATTTCAGGGTAGGGTAATTGTGAGGAATGCATGAGTTCCCAATGGGAGTGGGCCTAAAGAATGGAAATTTTCTTACTAAATTATTTGAGCTATTCAATCAAGAGAGGCAGAGAAAACGGAACACCTCATGTGCAAGATAATTGCTTGAGATTTGTTTTTGCTGTGTGTATTTTTTTTTTTATTCATTCCCAGGCTCTGGATTGCTGATGACAATGCATGTTCAGAGCTCAGTCACACACAGCTTGCCCAGTCATCGATAACATACACCTACTTGCAATGTATGGCAATATGCCAGGACATAAACCCAGCCCAGACTCCAGCAAAAACATCAGTTCTCAAAGATGGAGGGAGTATCTTTGTGGATTTCTCTTTAGCACTTTGTTTCTTCCTTTTCTCATGTGGTCTTCATTTACCATGGTCTCCTATTCCTTGTTCTCCCTCTCTGTTCTTGATCCAGCTGTGATCTCCCGCTCTCTTTTCCTCGACCCTCGCCCTTCATTGCTCCCACTCATGTCCAGGTTGTTCATGTAGATATCAGCCATTTCCCCATCATTGGGCGATCCTCGTGTCTTTCTTGGGGTTCTGTTTTCCAGGTAGCCTCACTGGTGATGTGAGTAGCAGTCTAGTCATCCTTGTTTCACATCTAGTAACCTCCTATGAGTGAATACATACCATATTTGTCTTTCTGAGTCTGGGTTACCTCACTCAGGATGATTTTTTCTAGATCCATCCATTTGCCTGCAAACTTCATGATATCATTGTTTTTCTCTGCTGAGTAGTATTCCATTGTGTATATGTGCCACAATTTATTTATCCATTTTTCAGTTGAAGGGCATCTAGGTTGTTTCCAGGTTTTGGCTACCCCCACAAAAGACTCCTGGCAATGGCCGAGAGACAGCCGGGACTGACCTACTCTGGTGATGGGATGGCCAAACACTCTAATACTTGTGCCAGAAACCCCATCCAAGGACTGAGGAATCTGGATGCAGACATCCACGGCTAGGCCCCAGGTGGAGCGCCAGGAGTCTAATTAGAGAGAAAGAGGAGGGTTTATATGAGCGAGAATTGTTGAAACCAAGGTTGGATAAAGCACAGGGACAAATAGCCAAATGAATGGACACACATGAACTATAAACTAAAGGCCCCCAACTGGATCAGGCCCTCTGAATAGGTGAGACAGTTGATTGGCTTGATCTGTTTGGGAGGCATCTAGGCAGTGGTACCAGGTCCTGTGCTCATTGCATGAGTTGGCTGTTTGAAACCTGGGACTTATGCAGGGACGCTTGGCTCAATCTGGGAGGAGGGGACTGGACCTGTCTGGACTGAGTCTATTAGGTCGATCTCAGTCCTCGGGGGAGGCCTTGCTTTGGAGGAGGTGGGAATGGGGGGTGGGCTGGGGGAAAGGGGAGGGGGGCAGGAAGAGGGGAGAACAAGGGAATCTGTGGCTGTTATGTAGAACTGAATAGTATTGTAAAATAAAATAAAAAGATGGAGGGAAACAAAGATAACCTAAAAAAATCACTTCATTTGCCATCAGAGGATGCCAAGGCAAGAGAGAATGCCAGTCATTATTCTTTCTACCTTCCTCTTTGGAAAACTGTAGACATTTGGACCCAGGAACAGAAAAAAAGACAAGTTCAAGTTCACACAACGAGTTAATTGCATAATTGGCACATAACATACACCACCGGTCCACGATTATCCTAAGCATTCCCACCACACCACTATCCTCAATGTTATTATAAGTATCATTTCTTTCCTTTTGTTAGAGTATAGTTTGTATGGAATAAAATATTCATGTATATTTTATACACATTTAAATAAATCCCAATGGAGTTTTCCAAACACAGCAA
Organism: Peromyscus maniculatus bairdii; assembly: GCF_049852395.1. NCBI lineage: Eukaryota > Metazoa > Chordata > Mammalia > Rodentia > Cricetidae > Peromyscus > Peromyscus maniculatus. The sequence continues at coordinate 35,328,900 of NC_134870.1, read as the reverse complement.
ATTTTGTACCTATGTTCATACTCATGACACATTATGTCTCAGAGAAACCATTTCATGCTCACATGTACTCCCATATGCTCCTCTCTCCCTACCAATCACTCACCTGTTTTCTCTAGCTACGATATTTTCCTTCTGTGGAGAAGGTTATACAAGTGAAATTCTTCGTGCAAAGTTTTGCATTTAGATCCTATCATTTACAATGATGGTTTGAAGTCCATTCGTACTGTTACATATGTAAGTAGTTCACTCTTGAGGCTGCATAGACATCTACTTCAAGGAGCTATCTAAGCTTTATTATTCAATTACCTGTGAAGGATATTTACATTCATTTCAGTTTGGGGTTATTAACAAAGTCACCGTAACTATTTATGGGTGTATACATCTGTATATAAAGCAATATTCAGGAAAATATTATATATACATTAAGGAAACTGTTTAATGGGTCAATATAGCCAAGGATATGCTGAGATATATATATGTATATGTATGCACATATATCCATATATATATGCATAAAAATGGCAGAAACGGGACACTGGAGAATATGCTCCTATTTCACACTCTACCAACAATGCATATGAGTTTCTATTTCCTGTTGCTTTTTTTGTTTAATTTAATCCAGTTTGATAGATAGGTGGGAAAAGACATTTTGGGTTTTAGTTTTAGTCTTCTAGGACTAAGGGAGCAGGCTATCACTTCATATATGTCCTTATATCCATGTATGTACTTCAATGAGATATTTGCACAGATATTTTGTCCACATTTTAAAATTGGGAAATTTTCTAGTTTTTTCATTTTGAAAATAATTTGTATAGTCTGGCTTTAAATTTTACAAAGAAATATGAGTTTTTCTAGTGATGGAATATTTTCTTTTCTAAGCAGTGTCCCTGAGTATGTGTGTTTATCTTATATTTAGGGTTATATCTAAGAAACTTTTGTCTAGACTAAATTAAAAGATTTTTGCCTTGTAATTTTATTCCTGAAATTTTAAAGTTTTTGTATTTAGGTGTGTGACCCTATTTGAATCAATTTATGCATAGAACAGAATATAGCCCCAAACTACTTTTCCTTTTTCCTAAGAATACCCATATATTTAACTTGTGCTAAAAGGAGTCTTTCCTCCATTGGGTTACCTGTCTACCTTCAATGTATACAGTTGACCACAAATACTCCTGGACTATTCTATCCCATAAACAAACTTAGCCTCCCTCCTTTCAAACATTTCATATTTTTTTACACCATATACACAACACACACACACACACACACACACACACACACACACACACACACACACACACACATTCTGGTTGCATTGGTTCTTTACCTTTCTATTTAAACAGCAAGTTAAAAGTGTTTTCATTGACCTGGCAATCCCATTCTTAAAATCACTTTATAAGTTTCTGTACAACATCCTCTTAGAATTATAAGAGTTACATTTAATTTATGGATAATTCAGGGAAGACTGTTTTTTATAACACATTAAATTTCTTTGCTTATTTTTATTTATTTCAACAGAATAATATAAGTTTATGCGTACACGACATACTTATTTTCTTAGATGTATATTTAAGTATATTGCATTTGGTATTAGTGAGACTGGTACAATTAAATTTCAATTTCTAAATAGTCCATGCATATAAATGCTGTTGGTTTTCATGTGTTAATCCCCCTTCTCCCACTTGGTTGACTAAGCATTCGTTCTGTGTTGCTGGCTGTTCTGCTGCATCGTTCAGACTTTCTACGAAGTCAGTGTTTCTGTGAATAGAGTTGGCCTCAGTTCTTCCTAATGGTTAGGCAGAATTGCTTACCTCACTGCTCTGGGAATGACTTCCAGCACAGCACCTTAAGGAGCAGTGAGAAAGGAGATCTACGCCTGGTTTGTAATGTTAGGGGAGAGGCTGTCATCATGACTAAGCATGTCAGCCAAGGGTGTTGCATAGACTTTCGTTAAGAAATTTTCTTCCTGTTTCTTGTTTACTAGCAAGTACACACACACACACACACACACACACACACACACACACACACACACACACTGTATTGTATGTTTTACCTATATATTCATATAATGAATCTTAAACTGTCAAATGACTGTCACTATTATATTAATTACAAGAATTTTTTTCTGTTTTAATAGGTCCATATTGTAACTATTGACCTGTAATTTTCTTGCCATTTCTTTCTCTTATTTTGGTATCAAGATAATGTTAGCCTCAAAAAATGACTTGGCTAATAATCACAATGAAATAGACTCAGTGTCATTGGCTACCAGGATGCAAACCAAGATCGAACTCACATAGCACTTCACATCAGTTACAAAAGCCAGAACAAAAAGAAATGATAGCGACTGGGTTATAATATAGAGGAGACTGTAGCTCTAGAAAAAAAAATGCCTTTAAGAATTTAAAATGGTTCAGTTTTTAAGTTATAGTTCTCAGACCACAAAACCTCCCCCTCTGAACTATCCACTTCACTGTCTCAATACATTCATTGACCTGTTACAAGCAACAAATAAAGAGGTTGAAAGTCTTCTTAAGGCTAAGGTGAGTCATGAGATGAGCAGGTAATTCTATTGTCATATGATATCTGTGGAAACTGATAATGCATGTCCCCTAAAAGACTCACATGAATGCCCATCTCCTTGAAGGTTAATGCTCAAACAGCATAAACAATGTCTGCTAATGTGTGACTTGATGATTAAAGTTTAGTATATTCATACAATTCAGGAATACTATTCAGGAATAAAAGGAAATGGCATATAGTTATATAAAATAACATCCAAGAACCTTGATAACATTGTAATAAGTGAAAGAAGCTGGACGCAAAAGCCATAAATAACATTATTCCTATATAAAAAAGACAGCAACAGGCCAGTCTGTACCGATTATAAGCTGTGGTTGCCAGGGTGAGGAAGGGAAAAGTTCTGATGGAGATGAGCCACAACTGCTAGTATGTACAGGTTTCATTTGTAATTGATGAGAGTTTCTAAAAGTGCCTGTAACAGGTCAATAACTGTATTGAAATAGTGAAGAGGATACGTCAGAGGGGTAGGTTTTATGTTCTGTAGACTATAGCTTAAAAAAAACTTTTAAAATTGGTTGGAAATTGTTTTATCCTCTTATATATTGTGAATGAGTTGTAGCTCTTTTATTATTTGCTTGGTCAGTGTTTAAACATTTTATTGCTGAAGACCTCCTGCATGCCAGGGAAGTGCCCCACCATTGTGCTCTATCATAGGCCCTTAGGGTGTCATTCTTCTTGCTTTGGGTTTTTATTTTTCACTCATTTGAGACAGGGTCTCACTAAGTAGCTCACATTGATTTTGAACTTACCAGCAGGCTAATGTGGCCTCAAACCCATGAAATTTATGTCTTGGCCTTTCAAGTGCTGGAATTATAGGCATGTATCATCATGGATGAAGTTTTTCAAGTATATGTTTAATTTCTTAATAGACATAGAAAACTCAGAATAATTCTTCTTATTCTCCTCCTCCTCCTCCCCCCTCCTCATCCTCTTCTTTGTGTGTGCACCTGCATATCTGTTTGCATGTGTGTAGGGATACACATGAGTATGGAGGTCTGCACATACGCATTCAGAGGCCAGAGGACAACTTCTAACATCGCTCATCCGGGGCTGTCCACTTGTCTTTTGAAAGATCTGATTGGACTAGAGCTCACCAAGTTTCTAGGCTGACAGGCTATCAAGTCTCAGGAATCTTCTTCCCTTGTGCTGAGACTGTAGTTGGTACCACCATACCCATATTTTTATGTGGCTTCTAAACATCGAATTCATGTCTTTACCCTGGACCCTCTGAGCTATCTTTCCATCCTGTCTATTGTTTCTTCAATGATCGTTACTCATTTTTGTTTCAAGGGCACTGTCTGTTTGACCTAAATTAAGTCCTAATATTCCTACCTCAGTACCTCATCTTCAGTCTCTCTCTCTCTCCTCTTTCTTCCACTTCCCAGTCTCTTCCTCCCCCTTTTCCTCTTTCTTTCTCTCCCTATCTCCTTCCCTGACTGTCTCCCTCCTTCACCTTGAAAAACTGATCTGTCAGTTTTAGGGATATTTTGGAATCAGATTCTGATTCATTGGTTGTCCTTTTCTAAATTTAACTGATATATATTCTTTCTCTCGTAGATCTCTTATTTTAAATTACTCACTTTTAAGTATCTACCTGTCTGTCTGTCTGTCTGTGTATGTATGTATATACATGTCTGCATGGGTAGTGCACAGAGTGCAGATGCCTTTGGAGGCCAGAGGTGTCCAAACCTCTGGGCATGAGTCACAGGTGATTGTGAACCAACCAACCTGGGTTCTAAGAACTGAACTGGGGTCCTCCACATGAGCAGTTTGCTCTCTCAACTGCTGAGCCATCTCTCCATATTCTAGGTTCTTTTTCTTTATTATTTTAATTATTCTACTTATTTTTAGCTAAATTCACAGTCTCCCCTCTAGTTTCTTAAGGCAGAAGTAAGATCATTGATTTTCCACACTGCTATTGGAAGTATTTAATACCATAAATTTCCCTCCATGCACTGCTTTTACTTCCATCCACAAGTTGTCATTTGGCATATCATTATTCCATTTAAAATGGTCTTTTAGTATTTATTGAGGCAACTTTTTTGACTCAGTCTTAAGTAGAACTTTTAAATTTTGTTTCCAAGCATTTTGAGATCTTTGATATAAGTGATAATTTGATTTCTAGTTTGATAGATTCCATTGTAGGGGGAAAAAATCTCTCTTTTTATTACTTCAATTCTGATAATTTTGTTAATGTCATTTCATGATCCAATAGTCTATCTTGATTAACATTCCCTTTGCACATGTAAGAAGTATGTATCACTATATGGGATTTTTTTTAAGATTTATATTTATTTATTTATTTATTTATTTATTTTTTGAGACAGGGTTTCTCTGTGCAGCTTTGGAGCCTGTCCTGGAACTCACTCTGTAGACCAGGCTGGCCTCCAACTCACAGAGATCCACCTGCTTCTGCCTTCCGAGTGCTGGGATTTTAACTAGGTGTGTGTGTGTGTGTGTGTGTGTGTGTGTGTGTGTGTGTAGAAGTGTGCATGTCACTGGAATTGTGAGCCATCTGACATAGGACTTGACAATTCCTTTTTTTAAGTTTTAAAATTCTCTTTCACAAATGGATTCTTCTCTCATATAATATATCCCAACCACAGGTTCCCTTCCCTCTATTCACCCAGCTCCTCCTTCCAGTCTTCTCTTTCCCCCAGATACACTCCCCCTTTGTTTTCTCTTTAGAACAGAGCAGGCCTCCAAGAGACAACAGCCAAACAGGACAAAACAAGATATAATAAAGCCAGGCAAAAGTCCTCATATCGAGACTGAGCAAGGCAACCCAATAGGAGGAAAAGAGTCCCCAATGTAGGTAAAAGAATCAGAGATACACCCACACCCACTGTTAGGAGTCCCACCAAAATTCAGGCTAACAGCCATAACATAATCTCAGAGGACCTGGTACAGACCCATGCAGGCCCGTGCTTGCCATTTCAGTCTCTATGAGCCCATGTGAACTCTGCTTAGTTGATTTGCTGGGCCCTGTTCTCCTGGTACCCTCCATCTCCTCTGGCTTCTATAGTCTTTTCCTCCCCCTCTTCCATGTGGTTCCCCAATCTACAAGGGGAGGGACCCAATGGAGACCTCTAATTTAGACTCTTTCTCCTCCTAATGTCTGGTTGTGGGTCTCTGCGCCTGCTCCCTGCTGCTGGAGGAAGCCTCTCTAGTGATGACTGTTCATTGGCAAGAACAATATCCACATAACTCATTGAATAAAGAGAGGTTGAATGTGTGCCTACAGAAATTGACAATTCTTACATTTTTTACAAGTATAGTATTCATTTGACTGTGCAGTTCACCCTCTTGAGTGCCACATGTGTGCCACAGAGTGCATGTGGTGGTTCAGAGGACAATGAACAGGAATCAGTTCTCTCCTTCCATCATGTGTGGCCTGGGGGCAGCAGATGACTTTACCTTCTAAGTCACCTCACTGACCCAATCACTAAAGTTAAATCACACTCCATTCTGAGTACCATGATGGTGAAATTCCACATCATGCTACAACCCACTTGGAATGAGAATGGACGGGTTACAACCTTTCAGTCACTTAGGCTGACTGTATTATCAGATCAAGTGCCACTTGGTCCACAGCACTTCTGTTCAAGTAAACCTTACTTTATTTTGTAATGGTCCAGAGGGCAAGAGAAGCATGCTGTCAGTTCAGCTGAGCTACAGAGAAGCCACCTCTAAGTGTGAAGCCTCAATAAGGAAGGAAACTGTATGCTGAGATCAATATATTTCATTAAAATTATCATGCATGTTGTTAGAAATTGTCTCTATCATTAGTTATCAGGAGTTATGTGCCTCTTACTATGTTTGATTGGTGAATTAAACTGTATCATAGAAATGTATGGATGTTAGAACGTTATGTATAGAGTGTGATACTGTCTGCGGTTTTGTATATCCATTGGGGTCATGCAAACCATAAAAAAAAAAAAGAGTATGGCTCTAGTAACTCTTCTGCATTCTTCTTGATGTTATGATCTGTGAATCACTGGGAAACTTGAGCTGTCATTGGCTGTTAGGTTTTGCCCCATAGGTGTTATAAATCTGTTGTCATTTGTATAAACCAATCATATAATGTTTTCTTAATTAACTCTGTAGTTTTGTAATGCCTCCCCATGCCTTTGAATACTATTTGTTCTGAATATTATGTGTTTTGATACTAACATAAACAATGTGGGTTTTTTTAATTAGTGACTGAAGCTACATCTTTTTGTATTTTTAAAAACTTTTAGCATTCATTTATTTATTGGAGGTGTGTGTGTGAATTGCACAGGGCATGTGAAGGTCTGAAGGTATCATATGAGAGTTATTCCATCATGTGGGTACTAGGGATTGAATTTAGGTCATTATGCTTAGTAGCAAGTTTTCTTATCCACTTAACCATCTTAATGACTTTTCTTGCTTTTACTTAACGTAATTATTAATACATTAATATATTAATATTAATTCTTTTGTTTTCACATCCTTTTTACCTACTTTCATATTGCACATTTTTGTAATGATAATTTAGTGCTCTGGTTTTCAATATTTAAGAAAAAATTCTATTTTCTGTAATTAATTTGGCAAATACATACACACACATATATTCACACTTATATGTGGAGAGAGTGGAGAAAGAGACAGAGAAGGGAAGAGAGAAAGAGACAGAGAGACAGAGAGAGGACACACTGGAGAGGAGACTAAGGGGGTAGCTCTCTGATAGAATTAGTGTTTATTGTGCCTGAGGTCCTGAGTTCAGTTCCTAGAAAGATGATAGATATACATGCATGTACATCTGTCTCTCACACTTCATCCCATTTATCCAAGTGAGCTATGACAAAATTCGTCTTCTGGAATGTCACCTCCACCCTCTGCCATGTTTTAGCTACTAGCAAAACAAAAGCCACTGAACACCTAACCACCTTACTTGTTTATACTGGAACCTTTAGCTCAAGCCTTGAATCTCATGCCAATGGGCGTCTGAAACCAGCTCTGGAGTTAATTGTTATTCACACATTTAACAGGCACCCACTGGACACTCAATGTATTTATTCAACAGTCTTGACTTGCCAGTCATTGCCGAGTATTCAAGACAAAGGGTATTCAAGGATAAATAAATCATGGCTCATTCTTGAGGCACCTGTAGCTTAATTGGTGTGGCAGATATATAAGCAATAACTCATGATTCAATACAGTATATGCTATCATGAAGGTGTGTGCACAGTGAGCTGACAGAAGAAGTGATTGATTTGTCATGGATTAGATCAGTGACGTGATCACAATTTCTTTAAGAAGGATGCAATATTTAAACAATGAGTTGGTGGGAACTGGTTATTTCTAAGCAGAATATACAGAATGATAAGCATGTAACACCACCTGGGGAGGGTACTTCTGGTAAGATAATAGAGGGAGTGACATGCTGGAAGAGATCAAAAGGTAATAATCATGGTCAGAGAGTGCTGAAGTGTTATAGCATTTATTAGAAATACACCATGCCAAGGTCTTCATAGCATAATCTCAGCTATACCTATAAAATTTGTATGAAGCTGATACTCCAATTGCCTTCATGCTGGAAATGGGGACATGAATTTAGAGACCATAAGCTACTTGCCAAATCAAAACTCAGGAACTCAGAGAATGCTAAGTGATTTAGGAAGTAGGGTATGGACACCAACCCAGAATGTACACTGGATGTAAACAAACAGTGTGTACATTCCAGTACATGCCAGACAAATTCTCCCTCTGGTAAAGTCACAAATTGATTGGAGGCCCTCTGGCTGTGCTTTAGGAATTATTCTACTATATTCCTGAGAGGAAGCATCAAACGGCAAATGTGGATGATACATTGAGAGGTCTTATCTGCATGTAAGGATCCACAGTATTAGGTGAGGGAGGTGACAGAGGGTGTAAACATAATTATTGTTTTAGAAATTAAAAAATTGCAGCAATATGGCAGGTGACCTGGAGTGGGGACTGTCACAAAATAGAAACCTTTGGCTGCTCTCACTGTGTAACCAGATAAAGTTTCAGGGGTAACATTTCCTGTGGACACAGGAGAAACCATTTTAAGAATATCTGGAAAGAGAATCCACAGGACTTTGTTCAGAAAAATTGGTTCTTGGATGATAAAGAGCTCAAGAAATTTCCCATTTCTAAGTAGTAATGGGATGGTTGACAGTGTGCTTTTTAAAATTCTGGTTGGGAAACACAGCAGGATACTAACAACAGGCTGGGTTTTTAATATTTAGTGAACTTTTTTATTCCCTACCTGGAAACATGTCTTGCTCTCTACTTCCTCCCCCCTCCTCTTTCTTCATCCTTTCTTTTATCATTCACCTTTGCAGAGTAACTGAAGCACATTTGAGAATTCAGTCAGCTCGCTTTAATTGTTTCTAATGTGATCAGTCCAGAAGCTGAGAGCTAATTCCTAGAATCAGGCCTTATTCCTCCAGGAACCTCTGCCTGTGTGTGCTTCATTCCTTCTGCCTAAAGTGTCTTCTCTATACCTTGCTGGCATAGCCAACACTCATATAATTACCTTCCAACACCCAAATGACCCTCCATGACCCTTCACACACCCTGCTGATGCCCTGTAAGAATCTGTCACAACTCCATTAGCATCTGTCTCTGCTGTAGACAGCTATTGGAATTATTTGGTTACGAGTGTGTCTCCTTAAGCAAAACAGGATTAGTGTTATGTATTTTCCAATGCTAAGCAGAATACATGGCAAATACTACAAGCTCAGAAATGCACACTGAATGAAGAATTAATAAATGCATCTATGTCATGAGAATTAGCTATGTGACAAGTTACAGACAGAAAGGTCTTACAGTGACAGAGTGCTGGCACTCCTCAGCCACTGAGAATGAGAGTCTCCCCTACACTGTAAACATCCCTTCCAGGCCAGGTCTTGAACCTCAGCTGAATTAGAGCTGGAATAAGAGAGGGTCCTTGTGACTTCTAGATGAGGAATAAGGAGGCAAATATATTTTAGGTAGGATTCTCTTAGGGAATGCTCAGAGGAAAACACACTCCAGGAATTCGATTAAAGAGCATCTAGTGCCATGCATGATTTGGGCTTCGCACACACTATTTATTTTTTATGTACTATTCCTTCATCATGTACTTGACTCCCTTTTGTCCTCAATGTAACTCCATGATTTTGATGTATGAAAACATGTATGAGGGCATAGCCAAGCACAGTTACTAGATTCCACAAATAAGTATAGGATTTCCCTATTAAATTTCAGTGTTGGCTAAAAGAATAAAATCAGTTTTAGCTCAAAAAATAAGTAATTTGAATATAGCTCTATTCTGTGAAATATCTGAGATATACTTCCTATTGCTTATTTGAACTTCAGTGGAATTAGGTATCATGTGTGTGATCTTTAAGCTTTGTCTCCTGTTTGCCTTGTGCCAAGAATTAAGAAGGCACTACAGGCATTGAACATTCTATATATCAAACTGAGATCAAGCTATCATGTGTGCAGAAGAGCAATAATTCCTCCAGAAGCCAATAAGTACTGAAGAGGTCAATGCAAGGAACTAAGCAGATGCAAATAAATTAGTGAACTGGGCTGTAGACTACAGTGCCCTTTGCTTGATCCAGGCGCTTTACCAAGGCAGCTGGGTGGCGGTCAGTGCAATATAATGTCCTGCTTACTAGCAGATTCTTGGGAGTCACAAAACCTTGGGTCCTATCACCTGTTCTGTCTCACACAGAATTTGTAAGCTTTGACAAACTACCTAATCTTTCTAAACTTGTATTCCATTATATCAAACAAGATAATAACAGCAGCTTCAGGCTGCTCTGTTTATGTGTTGTATCTCATTTGTCATGTGACCAGAGTATTCTATTAGTAATAGTAGTCTTAATCTCAATGTTTCTTGCATGTTTAAGTGTCACATCTTTCTTGGGACAATCCAAGTGAACAGGATGGGAAAAGGGTGGGATGGGATCATATGAAGTGGAATATAAGGAAAGGGAACACAGAAGAGAAGAAAGAAGGGTGGAGAGGAGAGGAGGGAAGGGATGTTAAGAGGAGGTTGAGGGGAGAGAAGTCGGAGGGAGGGGAGAGAAGAATATTTCCATCATTTATTTTCCCTTAGTGTGTACAAGGCAGTGTGCCACCTGCTCACATATATTTTCCTGTTGAGTCTACAAACAATCACAAGAAAAATAAATGTTCTTTTTTTTTTTTCAGACATTTGGATCGAAGGTACGGAGAAATTGAGGAATATGTCAATGTTCGTAGGAGCCAAAGCATAGTTCTTTCATTTGCATACTTGCTAACCAAGTTAGAGATATGTTCTAGAAAAAAATCCACTGCTTCCTTTTACCAGCATGGGTAAAACCCTCTTTCATTTTCTCTTTATCTAAGTCAAGTTCATTTGCGTATGCCTGTGACTGACAAGACATAGCCAGTTAACTGCTATTAGCCTGACATGCATGAAAGGCTCTGTGCAGGTGATCAGACATTTCATCATTGCTATTTAATGTACTATGGAGACACGGGCCAGAAAACATTATGTTCTGATTTTACAGATAAGGAATCTGGAACTCAGCGTGGCACCAGATGCTCTCACACAGATACTGCCTGGCAGATCTACCCGAGGCATCCAGTTTAGGTCTGTTCTCAAAAATATCCACTACTTCATTTATTCATTGCACATGTATTAGTTATCATCTACACATAGACATGGTGCTAGCAATCTGATACTTATGACAATGCCATGTTCTTGCTATCCAACCTATAAAAGCCGTTCACTCAGGGTTTTTGCCTGATCCATGTCATTGAACTCCCAAGAAGCCAGCAGAATTCTATCATAAATCACACTGTCTAAAGCTTTTTGCTTTCCTGTGGTGCATTAGAAAAACATGCCCTTCTGGAATGTTCTCAAAAGTTATTGCTTTTCCAGCAAACAGCCACATGCCAGAATCCATGGCATGGTTTATGGACTATTCAAAAGGTAGTCACTGGACTGTCTTTTCTCCAATGACCCACAATATAAGCACAGTGCCACATCATAAGCAGTGTACCAGATGGCATAAAACTAGCTTGATGAATTTTCTGATGAGTGAGACTTTCTGAAGACCAACCTCTCTTTAAGGAGATCAATGTCAGGTCTTTGGAAGAAATGGATTGTAAAACCTTGACAGTATGTATTTATTTTTATTGAAAATTTTATTTGTAGATCGATAATTAGAAAAAGACGGAAGATAGATAACAGATTAGATAGATAGATAGATAGATAGATAGATAGATAGATAGATAGATAGATAGATCCACGGAATGAAGGAAGATAAATCAATTAAAGTCATTAACTCTTGGGCAATGAAATTAAGGGTTCTAAGGGCAATTAATGAAGGAAGAAGTTACAGCAGAAGTAATGTATGATAGATATCATAGCAATTACATAGAATGTGGGCATTCAGACCTAAGCTTGTAGAATAAATTGCAATGCCCCAGGGAAAGAAGATGGAAAAGTTATCCCAGCAACAAGAAAGAGTATGAGCAAAGGACCATGATCTGAGAGGGCATACCCACCTGTGAATAAGAAGTCAACTCTAAGCATGGAGAGAGACATTGATCTATATGTTTATTTTCGTGCCAGTAGGAGGCTGAATTCATCAGCTACTTAGTATAACTTGAAGTCTGGTACTGTGATAATTCCAGCAATATTCATTCTTCTTAATAGAAGCTGTTTGTAATTGATAGCTTCTGGGAATGGGAAAATTCATTTTCTTCAATGGAGTGACAGTGGGTATATCAACCACACTCCAGGGCCAACCCCCTTGCTCAGGAGCAATCAGCCAGCAAAAATTGGACATCATGCTTTTTTTGTCTGATTGTTTCTCTTTATTCAAGAAGGAGAAAGACAATGAAATTGAATGGGTATGGATGTGGGGGAGGATCTGGGAGCAGTTGGGTTGGGGAAAGAATGTGATGAAAATATATCCTATGAAATTCTCAAAAAAATAAAATCATTACTTAAAAAATAAACAATAAATTTAAAATACATTGTCTTTGCATGGTCTTTTCTATTTCCAAATAAATTTTTGCATTGTTTTCGTCTAGTTCTGTGAGGAAACTCATTGGAATTTTGGAGGGAACCGAGTCGTATCTTTAGCATGTTCAAGGAACAGTACTGGGAAAACCAGCTATCTACAAACTTAGATCCACATCACTCACCCTGTACAAAAAAAAACATCAATTTAAATGGATCAAGTACATGAATTTAAAACCCAAAATGCTGATGCTCCCAGCCGAAAATACAGGGAACATACTTGAAGTTATAGATACAGGCAAGAACTTTCTGAACTAGACTTCAATAGCATAGAAAATATCCCTAAGTATCGACGATGGGACTAGGTGAGATTAAAATGTTTCTGCACAGCAAGGAAACTATGGTCAACCATTTTACCAGCGACATCTCAGAGATGAAACTGGTATCCAGAACAAATAAAGAATAGCAAAAATTAAACACCTAAACCACAAACTGTCATTTGGTAAGTGTGCTGATGAACAGACAGTCCTGAAAAGATGAAACACAAAAGCCAACAAATATATATTTCAAAAGTTCAATGCTCTTAACCATAAGGCAATATAAATTAAAATATCTTTGATATTCCATCTCACCCCAATCAATTTGGCTATGACTAGGACAACAATCGACAACAAGGATCAATATGAATATGGAGAAAGAGAAAACCTTTACTCACTGTTGGTGGGAGTATAAACTAATGCAGCCAATCTGGAGGTTCCTCCAAAACAATTCCAAGTAGAACTACTGTGTGGCTTAGCTGTACTATTCTTGGGTATATACTCACAGGACTACATATGCTACCACAGAAGTATGTGTACATTCATGTTCACTGCTGCTGCTCTATTCACAATATCTAGGAAACAGATGTCCATCCACAGAAGCCTGAATATTGAAATGTAGCCTGCTAAAAAAAAATGAAATTGTGAGGTTTCTGGATGGAGAAATTTTGAGGTTTCTGGAAGGAGAATATTATATCAATAAGGTACTCTAGTCTCAGAAAGACAAAATTCACATGTTTTGTCTTATAAGGAAATCTAAACTTTTAATGTTTACATCAATGTAAAGCAGCAGTTGTGGGGGTGGGGTAAACTATGAAACTAGACAGGAGCCCTGAGAAAGAAACAAGAAGTAACAAGAAAGCAGGATAAACGCAAAAGATCACATGTGACTTGAAAGTTGATAGAAGGCTATTAGGCTATAACAAGGGAGAATGGAGGGATAGAGGAGAGGTCAAAAGAAATGACAAAGGTGAATTTTGTTTGAAAAAGGCCTAAATAGAACCCGATTCTTTGCAAGCTACTGAAAATTTTTAAAAAGAAATTGCTCTGATTTTGAAAGATAGGGCAGAGCCTATTGTTGGAGATCTCAGAGCAAGCTGTTCAGACATCTTGTGCAACAGCCTAAATTCCACAGCAGATGACGTCACCACAACTGTCCTATAAATGGAGCAAAGATTCAGGTGCATCTAAGCGATTTATCTGCACCAATACCCAGGTCGACAGGAATGGCTGTCTCGGTTCTTCGGCTGATGGTTGTCCTGGGACTGTGTGCCCTAATCCTGACAAGCCAGGCAGGTAAGTGTTTCAGATCACAGCCCAGAAACTTTGCTATAGTTAGCAGTAATGGGTGGAAGTTGGCACAGAATATGAAGGGGAGGGGCATTTTGGCATTGCTGAAAGAACATTTGGCAGGGAGGTTGGAAACACATGTAATACAAAGAGCAGTTGTATTAAGATTGATTTTGGTTGTATCCTGCATCCTCAGTAAATTATGAAGTTTGGAATGAATCCTTTCCTATATTCTTAAATGGTGAAGTGACACTATTACATTATAAATTCACTGAGGGGTGTCAGTGGGGTGATTTGATGATTATAACTAATAATGTTTAATGATGACAAAGATATAATTTTCAGTAGCACCCTATTGTGGTTCTACCACTAAAGAGAAATGTATATTCGGACAGGACATCTGAAATTTCTAGATGTGATACAAATAAGGGACATTAACTGCTAACAGTCTCACAAATGTATCATGAAATTTAAACAAAAGAGGCAACAGTCTGGAATAGTGTCTGCTCAATAAAAAAATCACTAAATAAATAGTAAATGTTATTGTTATTATGTATAAATTATTTTTAAGTCTATTAGAGTTTAAAAGAAAAACACCCCAGGTAGTTTGTATATCTCAGCATATATATGTGTGGTGTGTGGTGTGTGTGTGTGTGTGTGTGTGTGTGTGTGTGTGTGTGTGTGTGTGTGTGAGAATATCTCAGTTTGTATATCTTAGCTAAGGAAAAATAAGTAATGTTATTTAGGTTACCAGTGTGGAGATCAGCTACATGGTGGCTGGCAGACACAGGGCAGGGAGGCAGCTTAAGAAAAGAAGTTAAGAAAGCCCAAAATATCAGAAAAACACAAAGACATGGAAAGGTGCATGCTTAATATAGAGATAGAAGAAGATGAAAAGTTATGCTTTCTGAGTACTTCACACAATCAATCCAACTCACCAAGCTGCCTGCCTGTAACCTGCTGGGGGTGGGAATTCTGAGAGGAACAAGTACAGTGCCATTAAAGTAAACTTATTCCACCTATCTCTTTGGCATAGATTAAAATTCTTTGGAAGGGGTAGCCAGGTGGTTGATGTGGCACAAATAGAAATATTGGGTCTCCACCCAGTCCAGAAATTCTGTTCTCTTAACCAAAAGTGTCTTACATTAATGGACCTTTATTGCTACTCCCTACTAACCTAAGAATCATTAGGAACCATATCAGAGATCAGAGACTCCCAAACAGTTCTGGCATCTTTGGCCTCTGCTAAAGATGAGGTTGCTAAGAAACCCAAATACATTTCTTGCTTTTAGCAGAGAAAGAACTGAGTACTTCTAGGTTTTTGTGTTGTTGTTGTTGTTGTTGTTATTTAATCTTAAATTACTTAGCCAATTTCTACCCCCTGTTCTCATTATTCATGCTATAGAAGACCTCTAACTCAATTCCTTTATGGAAGTGTGGCAATGATCAATCTGGCTTCTTATTGCTGAAAGAGGTTGTTGGTCATAGTAGTTGGGGGACCACTTCAGTGGGTCTATTTAAAAGACCCCAAGCGAGCATTGGTAATTTCAATAAAGCCATGTTTAGAGAGGAAAGGAAGTCCTTGATTAGTTC
Source organism: Peromyscus maniculatus bairdii (assembly GCF_049852395.1). Classification (NCBI taxonomy): domain Eukaryota; kingdom Metazoa; phylum Chordata; class Mammalia; order Rodentia; family Cricetidae; genus Peromyscus; species Peromyscus maniculatus. The sequence continues at coordinate 35,313,117 of NC_134870.1, read as the reverse complement.
CCAGAAAGACCTGTGAGAGAGAAGACAAGAGGAATTAGCATTGCAAACCTTAGACAAAGAATCAGGAGAAGCCAATACTTTTAAAATACCCAAACCAAAGCCCACTAGAATATCTTGATGGTCTCACCAGAGTATGCATCTATTGGTCTGGTCCTTGTTTTCCATTTTTCTTTTGGTCTTTGGATTGGACTAAAGTGTAATGAACTCAGGATATGCTATCAAGTACTTCAGTTAACTGAGTGGCTAGAAGGACAGTGTGAAGTTCCTCCCAGATAGTTTCTAGAATAGGAGAGAAAAATAAGATACTTAATCATCCTATGTTTTTCAGTTGAAGACAACAGTGGAGGAATCCCACCTCTCTTGGCTGCAAGTAGACAGTTCAGTGTTAAAATTGAACCAACATCCTGATATCTTCTATCTTGGGTGACATTTTCTTTACAAAGAAGAAAAACATTAGAGAGACCTGATTGTCTAAGTAGCATCTCATATACACTTAAGCGTCATGTCTTTGAGTATGATTCGGTATGCAGTCAACCAACATGCATCTTAACTTTAGCTGTACTTTTTGTCAGGTGTATAAGACCAAGCATATATTCAAACTTAATCATTTTCATTTTGTTTCAAGGCCAGTCGAGGTTCTGATCCTCAGGGGTCTCTGAGGATTGCAAGGAATCCCTGGCTCCTTTGGCCTCCCTTTTATCATTTGTCCCACCTTCTGAGAAAAAGTCAAAGGCCTTGATTGTCCTTGCCTTCACTTGGAAACACTAAGGTCATTTTTCCTTCGGTGTTGATCCTTTTGTTTGTAGACTAGACAGGCCCATCCAATGTCATCTCCATGGCCTCCTTGAACAAGAAGACAAGTGGCTCATCAGAGCTACAGGTCATTTGTAGAGACAGGCCAGGGGCCTAGTTGACCTGGAAGGGCAAGTGGCAAAATATTGTCTCTTTAAATCCCTCTGTACACATGACTGCCACACTAGGTCACTGAACATAAAGAAGGTCAGTTACACCAGCTTGGTTTTTTTAACCACTATGTAATGTTTAGATAAAACATAACCAAAAACAAAACATTTAAATAAACCTTCATTAGACATATGTTTTTGTTCTTTTAAGACAGTATTTGTAACTAATACCAAGAAAGCAGATTAATAAGAGAACCTCACTGATTTAAATAGAAGTTTGACATCAACAATATATATATATATATATATATATATATATATATATATATATATATTCTAAGTTTTATCCTTTACATACCTTAAATGATTTACCCAGATCCTCCATAACTTATTTAGTCTTTCTGGTTTTCTTTCTTATTCTGGAATCATATATAATTGTAATAGACTCTCGTAATAATCCCACTAAGTAAACATGCCATTCTCTCATTTTGTTTGATTGGTGCAAATTCAAGATTTGCAGGGGGAAGTTGTTTTCTTTATTTGTTTTGTTTTTTAGTATAGGCACAAGTGAAAGTTCTCTGATTGAGAAATCTGAGTTTCTAGGTTCTTCCCCTTGCAACAAAGCATGTGTTTCTTTTGTATCCCATGCAAGCACACAGGACTGCAAGCAGCATGCAGCATTCTCACTTAGGAATTTATCATTTTGTCTGCAGAAGCTGTGAATCCTTGAATTGTCTCTCTTCAGGGTGACACAGAAAGCAGAGTGTGCAACCACTTAGCAACAGGTCCTTTTGCATGTAAGCCAGCAGATCTCACAGCCCCAGGTGACTCATGGTTTCATCGATAGAAAACACAGGTGATAGATGCAAAAGTTGCAAAAGAACTATGCCAGAGGGGACATGGAATGTCTGTGCCCACTCTGCTTCTAAAGTCGCCAACACAGGGATGTGAAGGGTGAGATTTGCATTCTATTCTAAAGACAATTCTCATTCATCTCATAAACTGTGGAACTGGTTAAATAATCCAGTTTTGTGTTACTTTCCTTACCTATAAAATTACATAACTATTGATTTTACCAGATAAAATGAGCATACTTTTATAATAACTTTGTAAAATGTAGAAAACTATATAAATTAAAATGTGTTTTTTCAGAATTTTATAATCTCATTCAATTAAGAAATCCAGCTTAATATAAATAAAGGCTACTCTGTATTATATTTTAAAAGAGGAAATATTTAATTATGGACCTTGATGATTTGAGATTTCTGGGTATTCCAATAGCATTTAAATTTTCATAATATTCTAAAATGCGAGAGGAAAATGGAGCTACTTATCACTGTGTTGCTGTTTTTGTTAGTAATACTAATAGTAACACAAACCAATTACTGTGAGCTTATCCTGAGTCTGATTCTGTGTTGAGTGGTATATACACTACAGATATATATCTATATACACATTATAAACATAAACAATATATACAATACTTTTCATCCTAGCAACATCACAATGAAGAAACTAGAAGACAGTGGTTAAATGTGATTTGCAAAAGTACGTGACTAATATTTTGATGAAAACAAAATCAGATTGTAGGACCTTAAACCATGGGTCATACCACTCACTAACACCTATGTCTATGCATATAGACCAAAGACTGAGACTAATTCCCAATTTCCCATATTCTAATCTCCAGCTCTGCCGATATTGAAAAGCTAGTACTTAGTATTACATTAAAAGTGAATAAAACTGTTATATGTTGCAAAAGAGAACTCTTGTTTTGTGCAGGGACTTTCTGCACTACACGTGGCTGGTATCCTCAGAGAACCAACCTATGGGGGTAGTGTAATACAACCTGAAGACCATATTCCCTGGAGTTAGACAGAGTTCAGGGTCATACACTGACTCAGCTGAGTTTTACAGAGTGACTTTAGGTGAATCATTGAATTTCCCAGAAACTGTGACTCCATCACTGAGTGGGATAAGGATACAGGTCTGTGAGGATGTACTAGTCCAGCACTGCATGGCAGGTACTCCACAAAAGCATCTGTTTCTTCTCACAATGAAAATAAGCCCATTCTGGGAATTTTGGTCACACAGACTTGTATGTGAGGGTCACCATCTTTAGTTTAACTCAAGTGAAAAGGTTCTGTACATGCTCTACTCTGAAAGAAACTAAACCAAAGCAAAATGTGTTCTAAATGAAAAACTCAACTGTTAGATGAATGCATATTTGATTATTGTCTTTTATAAACCCCAGACTAAAAAGCCTGTCAAATATTTGATTATAACATAGTAAACAATAAATGCTTATGGAATTTAATGCTATTTTCCCTAATAGTTTCTATCTTAGAATATAACATAGATCCCATATTTTTTTCATCATTTATTAGCCTTAAAAGAGATGTGGCTACATGACCTTCAGCTGAGTCTAGGGAAAATAGTGTTACACAGTTGAGATTTTATGAGTCAAAACTTGTAGTGAGAATGCAAGAGAGATATAAGATACTACTGTGCATCTTCAAAATCATTTTATGCAAACAATATTTAATATTGATCTTAAAAGCTGGGCAGTGGTAGCACACACCTTTAATCCCAGTACTCAGGCAGAGCCAGGCGGATCTCTGTGAGTTCGAGGCAAGACTGGTCTACAGAGCAAGATCCAGGACAGGCACCAAAACTACACGGAGAAACCCTGTCTTGAAAAGCCAAAATATCTATATTGATCTTAAATTTCATAAACTTCCAGAGTCAGGAGCAAGATAAATTCTTTAATTCCTAAACATCACTTAAATGGACTTTTCTATAATTCTTTTTTTCTAGTACTATTGGGTACCTCAATAAAATACTTACAATTGATTTTCTTATAAATTTGAATTTTTAAATAAACAATGGATTATTGTTATTTTGATACTGTCCTAGATATCACATTTATCGGTTTTATCCTAAAAATAACCCGATGTTCAACTGAAATTGAATACTTCATCCAGTATTTTTGTAGAGTCTGGCAACATCATAGTTCTGTTAATAAAATGAAAAAATAAAGGTCCTACATCATCTTATTATCAAGATTCAGAGAGAAGGCAGGACACTGTATTTTATATCAGTCTCCCAGACCTTTTCATCTCATGAAAATGAAGAACATTAACACATGTGAGACACATATAAGTCCTATAGTCCCCATGCTTTCTTCTCTTGCATTTGCACAGCTTTCTGGCCTTCAAATATTACCAGTGTCTCCAACTAATAAGCTAAAAACTGCATATCTTAAAGCATCACCCAGGGAGAAAAATTACACAGCATTTGTAAAATCATTGTTCATAAAATTAATAGGTGATATAAAAATGACAGAAATTATTTATCATTTGTCTTCTGTTCATTCTCATAAATAAAATGCAGGTTGTATACTTCCCCTGCAAAGAGCACACAGTTTTATCACCGAATACTGTAAAAAAAATCTAGATTTTGTTATCAGACAAACACGACCTTGGATTATATTTCTATCACCTGGTAATTCTTTCTCTTTGGAACAGCTTTGAAATCTCTGTCCATTTCTTCAACTTCAATTTGGCTTAGTAATTTTCTTACTTCATAGAATTGTGAGGAAAAAAAATGACAGTGCATGTGAACTACCTGTTAGCGGTATTACACAACAAAACTACCCATGAAGATTTTTATCTTCCTTATTTATATTACCATTGGCATGGAAATCATGTGGAAACACTGGTGTTCTACATCATGTGGACAGCTAGGTTTTCTGTATCTTGAACCAGACACTAACAGCTACCACCACATGTTCACCATGTCCAAGCAAGGTGTTGTGGATTAAAAAAAGACAAAAGACAGTAGGTCATTCACCCCTGCAGAATGCGGAATGCGTTTATTGAAAGAGGGAGGAAACCTTAAATACAGGCTTACAGCACAGTGGAGGATCCCTGAGGGCAGAAGTTCACTACCAAATGTTCTACATTCTTGCATCTAAGCTGTTTACACCAAATGCAGGATATACAAACAAAGAACCTCTGGTGAGCATTCAGGAAGAAGGAAACTGGCAGGGAATCAGCATAGGGAGGACATCTGGTCAAGGTCCGCAAGCAAGGCAACAGCTACCCAAAATGGGGGGCCAGGGCCCTACACATTAGTGTAATATAATGTAACAACTTATTGTTGTACCTGTACATAAGAGCATCTCTCAGTTCTCATCAGAGAAGCCTCTACTTGTAGTAGATGGCAATTAACACAGAGACACACCGCACCACACACACACAACTTGTCAATATGCAGAGAACAAAAGACTGTGGAGTGATCAGCCCCAAATAGAACATTCCTATCACAACATTCTTCCCTAAGGCTCAGGGAATCTTCATGGAAAAGGGGCTTGGAAAGATTGTAAAAGCATGAAGTGGTTGATAACTTCAAGAAAACATTGTTTTCCAGACACACCAGGGAAGATGCACATATAAACCCACAGCAATTGTGATAGCATGCCCAAGACCTTCACAAGTCCAGCAAAATAAAATCTCAGCCTAGAAGGGGGAAGCTGGACATGAAACACCACTGACTGAGGAACTCTTGGTACTTGATAGCTACTGAGAGAAGTCAGTTTTCTTTAACACCTCACCTTGATAGGCTGACCAGACACCAGGAAGAGACCAAGTCCCAAAACTAGGTAGGAAATATAAACTGGACTTGATGGGGAGAGAATAAAAAGAATCTCAATGTTGGATGGGAAGGGATGGGAGAGTGCAAAGGATGGTAAAGGGGGGGGGGAGGGCCTGGAGTGAAGATGCTCAGTATACATTACATGAAATTCTCAAGGGATGAATAAAAAAAAATCTTCCAAAAAGAAAAATAAAGGTACCTCTGTGTGTTTTGTTTTCTTAGTAACCAAATATGATCATTGTCTACCTAAATACTTATGTCTGTTACTCATTTGTTTTTAGAAATAATGAGATAATGTTGTAAAGGATTCAACCAGACAAGCACTGGTTGCTCAGGGACAGGAAGATGTAACTAATGATTTGGTTGGATACCCAGGAGCTCAACAGTTCCTGTATGAGAAACAGATTTTCCTTTTTGATTGCTAAGAATCACACCTGAGAATTTTTTCTGTTTATTTTTTTGTTTTCAGATGACAACCCAAAGGAAGATGAGACCCCAGATGAGAAATCAGATAAAAATCCAGATGACTCCAGTAAAAAACCAGAGCCAGAGTTCCCCAAATTCTTAAGCCTCCTGGGTTCAGAGATCATTGAGAATGCAGTGGATTTCATCCTTCGCTCCATGTCCAGAGGATCGTAAGTACTGAGATAAACTTCGATATTGCCAGCATCACTGTAGATAATGAGCACACTCATGAAATGGAACAAAAGCATTCCCTTTTCCTTGAAAAAAACAAAATGTTTTCCTACCTTGTGGGGCGTTTACCCACCAACCCCACAGTTCCCCAGTTTTCTTGAGTGTGAGCAGCAGGAAATATTAGATAGAAGGATTTAGATTATGGAGATAAACAGATAGAAAATAAAGGACAGCCTCAAGAAGGCCTGGAACCTATTCCAATGGGCCCTGACTGTCTCTGCCTCAGGGTATTTATAGAGACACCAAGGGGTGGAGCAAAAAACCTTCCCTGGGCACAGCCAAGTGCAGATCATCTCAGACACCTGCACTCAGGCCCATGGTCCTAACCATCCTCTCTAACCTGCTAGGTAAAGCCATGAGGAACCTGAAAACAGGCTCCCACTCTACCTTAAGTTACATTTCACATATGAATGAATTGCCCTGAATTCTAGAGTGAGAGTGCTCCCTCCAGATCCTTCACACAGTATTTTAAAATCTCAGGGTGATAATAGAAAGGCAAAAGGATGCAGAACCAAGAAATGGAAAACAAGGCAATTCTCCCCTGGGGAGTCAGCCCAGCCTGGTAGACTAAGCCTAGGCAGGTCTAGTCCCCTCCTCCCTACACCAAGGCTGAGCAAAGTGTCCCAACATACGCTCCAGGCTCCAAAAAGGAGGTGGGAATGGGGGGTGGGAGGAGGGTGGACGGGGGAATCCATGGCTGATATGTGAAATTAAGTTAATTATAAAATAAAAATATTTTTAAAAAAGAATTTGTACTGTATCAAGCTGATAATAGAAAAAATAATAATAAAAGTAGTCATGTTCAGCATAAAAGAAATGGAAAACAAGCTGTGGTCTTGATAATGAATGTGATAAGTCCTGTGTTTGGTTTCTAGCTAGTTTGTGTAGCTCAAGAGGCCTGGCTGAAGTAGCTGATAACTCTCTTTAGACATAATGTGCAGAACTCTGAGGAGCAGTGCGTTGACTGCCATGGAGGATGACCCAGCCCAGTCTTTCTAATGTTCCCAGCCTGCTTCTTAATACCCCTTAGATCTGACATATTTTGGATTTGACATGACTTTTCCTTATTCTTCAGAGGTCTTTCAGTCTGCACCCCTGCAATTTACTGTTTTTAATTCGTTTTCATCTAGAAACCTAAGCATAGTTTGACAGAACTCTGATTTATTACCTACCAGTTTCACAATACAGTGGATAATTATGTTTGAATTAATCTTCCTGCATTCCGTAGTATAGCCACCCAAAGGCAAGGCTAAGAATGTGGGTTTTAACAAGCTTTCTGGGTAATTCTGATATGAAAGGCACACATAACCAGGTGTTCAGCTACAGAGCAGGGCCCTAAAGTTCTACTGAACGTTGAAGTTCTGTTCATATTCTATTTCAACATGAATTCTCAGGTTTTCCTGGGAAAAGTATACACAGCTTCTTAAACTCAACCAACAACAAATGAAGAGCCATTTTTATAAAGGGGTTGTTGGTTCTCTTCTTGTAGACTTTGATATGCTTAAAAATCTATGTTTTGTTGTATAGGATTCTGTATATGAGCCTTCTCCACACATTGTTAAAACTCAAAGATGATTCTATTTTATTGTTTCACTTCCTTTTGTGGAAGTTTTATTTGCATATGTTGCCTCCTCATGATTATTAATAGAAACAAGAAGAAAAGTTATAAGAAATAGTAAGTAAAACATTTGATATTTGTGCAAAATACAAAATAGCTAATAATGTCACCTACAAAGCATAGCAAAGCAAGGAGGCAAAATATTTACTTCTCCTTCACTAGGAAAGTCTCCTTATGCAAAATGTCAAACATGCCATTGCATTGCCCTGAAACTTTACTATCAGTTCCATTAAGGACTTAAGGTTCTGAGCTCAGAAATGTTAACTCTGTGCCTATACTTCTTATCATATTTAGAATAGATTCCTGCTTTGTGATACTAGAGTCTTTAATGAGGTCGGGCATGCTACCTTAGAGTTCCCTTCTGCCTGAAATTCTCTTTGTAGTTCGCACTGATTTCTCCTGTATCTCATCTTCAAGCTTCTCCTTAGAAAACAATTCTGTTATTCTTTTATTACTATTCTCTCCCTCCCTGCTCACTGTTCTCTGTCACTTTGCTTTGAGATGGTATAATATTACTTACTACAGTCTAAAATTATTTCTTTGTACTCATGTAGCTTAATGGAACACAGAAACCAGATAGGTCTATCTAGTACAATACAATATCATAGAATATTTCCCATGGTGTCAATCAGTAAATATTTATTCATTTGATGAAATAGTTAAGAAAAAAGGTCTTAGAGATTAGATTATACTTAAAACCCACCTATTTCAAATCAGCTATGGAAACCTAAAGAGTCTTTGTTCAAAGACAAAATATTCCTTGTTCAAGCGATCAGATGTACTTGAGAATGGAGTCAGGATGCAAAACATATCACAGAGTTCCTGTACAAAGGAAGAACACCACAGGTGTTAAGGAGGTGCTTCATAGGAGGAGGCTTCCAAAAAAGTCAGTTCTAGGGACTTAATATATAAAAAGATGGGATGAAAATTGTGAAGAACAAGATCTAGTCTATAAATTCCTTCTTAAAAAACCTTCAGTCTTTAAGGTTAGATAACATGAGCTGACACAAAGACAACTATAGATGCCTAGCAAGATAAATTCTATCTGAATATCAAAGATTACTTCCAGAGTAGGCAATGGGGAAAATGCCCATAGGAAAGTGTTTGGGGGAAATGTGAACTATAATTTAGACAGCAAAATTAGATAGTTAATAAATTTAGATATTTAATAAGAATAGATAAATATAGATTTGCATTTCTCATGTCATCATCAAAAATAAAAACCCACAAATTTGCTTATTCATTACCATTCCTGAAACTCTCCTATGAATTTCTATTGTCTACCCAGTGAAGCATAAGCCTAGGTTTACCGAGGTGGTGAAGGTCTATTCATGATGTCCTTGTCTTTCCTGTTAATTCCAGCATCCATCTCAGCAGACACCTAAGCCTGAACCACTGATAATATGTGTATGAACCCTCAATGTCTTTGCATAAGCCTTTTCTTTCTCTGCCATCAGTTCAGCCTGAAATCTATCATTCTTTATTTATTCAACAAACTGAGTCACTTTCTAAAGCCTAATTCAAAAACCAAGCCCTGAGAAGAAGTTACAGACTCCTACAGTTACAAAATTCAGGATTTTTGTTTTGTTTTGTTTTGCAATTTGGGATTCACAATACTTTGTGTTGTGGATGCAAAGCGGCTGCTTTCATCTTCAAGGGGGTAAGGAACCATTTATCCTGGAGCCATTTGGAGTGACCACGGCCGGGAGCACAGACTGAGGTTACTCCAAATTCCATGTTCCAACGTGAAGGCAGATTTATAATTTTACAGAGCAGAAAATGTCATAAATCAAGGCAAGTTTAAAACGTTGATGTGTACATCACAGAGGCAGGTACATTGAGATGGGAGAATCTATTCTGTAGGCTCATGATGCTGTCTGATGACATTCTTAGCCTTTGGGTTGGTAGAAACTAGTGGTCTTCTAAATGAATAGATTCCAAAAGGATTTAGTATACTGTCACAAGATAATAGTTCACATACGGGGTGGGGGTGGGGGAGTGGAGGTGGGTAATAAGTAATGGCTGTTCTGGACGGCTAGAACTAGCTCAAGATAAAATAATTAGCCTCTGGAATATATTCCAATCTCTCCACACTACTGAAATTCTCATTAACCAGGCAGTCTCTGCGGACACAGACTCCTCTCGGGAGTTTTCATTCACAGCCGATTGCAGCGTTTTGTCACGAGCTGTCATTCTCAATATGCATCTGTATGACAGTATCCCCACGTTTGTTTTAAAGACTGGTTCCTGAGTGTGTCCCTGTTCTCCATTAGATCACAGTCTGTCCAAAAATCATGCTTGCATCATCTTTCATCTTCTCAAAGACTACCCTGGTTTCCACCCAGCCTGTGGACTATAGGGGGCAGTATGCCTGGCATGTAATCATCACTCCAGAGAATTCACTTTTGAACTTTACAAAATCTATCAGCCATGTGTTGTGAAAATGTGGTTTCATCTTCTTTTTGTTGTTGTTGTTTTCACTTTTAAAAGAATTATAAAAATTAGTAAAACAAATACACTCAAATTCATACTGGATGTTAGGTCCCATTTTTAGTGCTAGCATAATACATATGTGTGTATGCATAGCTAACACATGCATATATACACAGCTAGCACTATATATACATACATATATAAACACACACACACACACACACACACACACACACACACACACACACACACACACAGTGTACTCCTGCTAGCAATCCCATAAATCTGCATAGTGTGCTCCTGCTAGCAATCCCATAAGTCTACATAGTGTGCTCAGGCTAACAATTCCGTAAGTCTACAAAGCTCCTGATTTTTTTTTCTTCTCTTTTTCAAGAAGTTTTATGGAACTCGATGAGGACCTCGGACAGCCATCTTCAAAAGTGACCTCCTAAGGTGATTTTTAACTTATACTTTATAGGTAAAATAATAGCATTTTAGAGACAGAAAGCAGAGGTTAAGGTAATCATATTCATAGATTTTCGGGAACTCATGCATAGTTATAACCATTAGATAGGGCTTTTTGGTTCCTTCTTTGTCCTAATTGTAGTTTGTTTCTAAAATTACGTTGAAATGTCTGTATTGTTATCATCTTACTTGTCAGCTTACCAGGAGGCTCTTAAGGGAGGAAGCCAAAAGTGGCATGAAAGAATTAACAATGGGGATGAAGAGGTCGGGTCCCTGCTACAGTTCTCCTAAGAACCTCCTGTTGGATTTTTGTCCCCTTGACAAACGTCTGACATGATCAGGTTATATAAAGAAATTATTTATTTTGGCTCTCAGTTTTCAAGGTTTCATCCTCCAATGCACTGGTGCCATTGGGCCAATGGTGAGGGCCTCATTACAGCAGGAGGCTGTGAACCCTTCAGCTCATGGCCTGGAAGAGAAAGGGGGGCAAACCAGAGTCTTATAATCACCTTCTGGTCATAATCTCAAGGCTGCGGACTTTTCACCACTCCCAATAGCACTGAGCTAGTGATCAAGTCTTTCACACCTGGGCCTTTGCGGGGGTATTACACATACAAACTCTAGCTTGCTTTGTACAAGTTCACCTGTGAAATAAGAGGGCCACGCACAGTTTAAAAAAAAAAAAAGGACTCATGCAATCATAGAGTTAGTGTGTGGTGGCAAGAATGGAATATGCTGTGTTTAATCCATGGAAAAAGCACCAGCAATTTCTCTGTCACACACACAGATCTTGTTTATGTGCAAACCTTATGGTTTGAGTCCCCAGAACTCCCATTCTTTCTTTACTCAATTATCTCCCCAGAACTTAGGTTGGGATACAAAAACAAACACTTTAGAGATGGCAAACTTGTATCAGTACCTGACTTGAAATGAGTTACTGCTCCATTTAATATATGGATATATGCCTAATTTATAGTCTCTCTGAAGACAAACACCATTATCTTACATTTCACAAATGAAGAGATGAAGGCATGGGAAAAAATGTTGATGGTCATATTAATTAGGAAGGAGGAAAGGACTGGAAATGAGTCCCAAGCCAGAATATGCGTCCTATAGCTAAGCCATATATCACTGCTAGAGAGCAGAAAATGGCACAGGAGGATGCAGCGGAGGGTAATGATTAAGTCATGATGCATGCTAAAATGAAACACTTCCCTCTTGGTTCGTTGATTTGCCTTATGTACACCTCCAGAAATCACGGCCTTTCCCAACTTCTGTTGTTATCTAAGCTGGGAAAGTTCCTTTTCTCTACTGGTTTCATTTCATAATTTAGGTGTGGCCAATGTGAGGTCAGAAAGCTACTCTTACATTAGCCGAGAACATAGCCTACTCTTTCATGAGCTTTGATGGATGGAAATAAGGCTTGGGCATCATAATCAAGATATGCCTGACACACATAATCCCGACTCTTGCTCAAAGCTAGATAAGCTTCTAAAAGCACTCACTTGCGTGTTCATGTTTCCATTTCCTCCTCAGGGAAGAACTTTCCTCTGTTTCAAGTGCCCAGTACTTTGTCTTCCTTCAAGTTGCTACAGTACATCTGGAATCATTTGTGCCCATATCCCAAATACTTGAGGGCCAACCTGGGCTTCAGTGTAGGAGTAATAATGTAGATGAGGCATTATGGAGGAGTCAAAAATCAGTTGGCATCATGATAATACAAGTTCAACCTGTACTGTGGACACCTGCTGTCTGTACCTCCATGGGTAGATAGGTGGCTTCACCTCCTGAAGCCTCATTTCCCTCCTTTTGAACTTGAAACACTAGAGGAATGAAATGGTTTCAGACTGTAATGGAATGATTTCTTTTTCAGTTACCCAAAAAATCTTGATGAGAGATTTCTGAATGAACTCTAGATAACTTAATGACCCATGAGGAATTAAGTGATTCACAGCAATGTCTGTTTCTCCAGCTCAGAAAATTTGGCCAAATTAATATTTGTTTCTTAAATTAAGATTTATAGACTATAAATTAATATTTATAGATAATATAATATATATATATTATCTTTAAAATGAGCTGGAGAAGTAGCTCAGCAATTTGAGTGTTTACTGCACTTCAAAGGACTTGTTTGGTTCCCAGCTCCCATGTGGGGCCTCTCACAAGTGCCTGACTCCAACTCCAGAGCAGCCAAGAATTCTGGACTCCCTAAACACATGCAAGCACACACAGAGAGACATATGTATACAAATAAGTAATAAAATAAATCTTTTAAAAAGATACACAATTAAAGGTAATTGACAGAGGATCAATAGATAGGTTCCTATGTTTCTCTTAGTAATGTGTTTAGCACCATTTTTATACCATTTACCATCTTTATTACACACTCCTTTAAAGAGTATTTATTCGGCCGGGCGGTGGTGGCGCACGCCTTTAATCCCAGCACTCGGGAGGCAGAGGCAGGCGGATCTCTGTGAGTTCGAGGCCAGCCTGGGCTACCAAGTGAGCTCCAGGAAAGGCGCAAAGCTACACAGAGAAACCCTGTCTCGAAAAACCAAAAAAAAAAAAAAAAAAAGAGTATTTATTCTACTCCAATTAGGTGTTAAACTTTGTCAGTGTTACCATTAGGAAGCTCATCATCTGTGGGAGCACTGTGCTCAGTGTACCCTGAGCACGTGCATATAAATGATAGGTACCTGTGGGAAGGCATGGGGAATGTCTTGGGACAGGGCAACAAGGAACCCCTGGAGGAGGGGTGAGTATGACGAGGGCTTTACAAAGAAGGTGAACTGTCTACACCCAGTATCAGGGGATGGAGAGAGAGCAGTATAGAGATCAGAAAAGAATGATGCTCCAGCAATTGAACACCTGGTTAATCTGAGATCCCCTCAACCTCGGCTCCTCCACACTGATGTGACTTCTGCTAGGCACAAGGTTTCCAAAAACTTTTAACTCTTATTGCCCCAAATTACTTGAAGCCACTTAGAATCAATTTGTCCCCTCTTATATCTTAAGTCATTGGACATAATTGTCTATAAACTGCCTTTTCTCAAAAACAAATGATAAACCTCATTAGATAATTAAGATCTGAAAAGACGAAGTAGTGGATGAGAATGTCCTTTATTAATTTTTAATTTTTATGCACATTACTTGGGTTAAGAAAAATACATATTTTGGACACACAAAGTCTTGTGCTTAGATTTACTATATCATACCTAAAAATAACTAAATTAAATGGAACGTTCCGATGCAACTAATTAAATTAACTAATTTAATTAATAATTAAAGTTGGGCACACTATCGCCTCTTCTCAGGTCAGCTTGCTCTCCTCCAATCATAAGATGTATATGATTGCTGTGTCTTTTCCATCTGCCTAGCATCCAGGTCACAGAGACAGTGATGTCTCTGTTCATCCTTAAGTTTATTCTGCATGCATCCCATCCTCACCCTTGGTGCTGAGTTTTTGCTTATCTATCTTGAGGGTTTTTTTGTTTTTTTGTTTCTGTTATTGTGCTTAATTATTTTCTCAAACCTATTTGACAATTGATTTTATCATAAGTCCTCTCATGCTTTAACATGAGATGTAGAAAGTCGTCACTCTATTTGTAAAATTGGAATGTCAATTGCTCACTTCTCTCTATCTGTGTTTTGAAGGACACACCCATCTGGCAGCAGGACAAAGCAAGGACAGCCAGATCCTGAACATCCAGTTCTGTTTCCCAAAGTCGTCCAGAACCAGAGACCTCAAGGCAGCTCCCAGCAAGTTACTGGGAACGAATCCCCATTTTCAGACAAATATAATTCGATCTTTTTGACCTTTCATTCCTCTTTCCACAAAGCCGGGAAACGGCATCCTTAGAGTTATAGAATTACATACTTGACTTTACAGAGATTTTATTGTTCCTGGCAATTTTCCCTGGCATCTTCAATTTTGTAATGAAGCAAAAAAATGAGATTACATATTACATATACAAATGTACATAAGCAAATTCAAGGCTTCTTTATATATACAATATACATGTATGGGAACATATTCTAAAAGATAAAGTAACACATTTAACATTAAAAAGCCAGTATGTAGTAAAAAGAGGATTTAATTGTTGCTCCAAAAAATAAGTTCTTAATTTCTAAACATATGTGAGGTTTCAATATTTTACACATTTTTTTTTTTAAGTTTTCCATTCAAAATATCTGAGCCTCATGTCCTGTGTTCGTGAACTCAAAACTGATCTACTGGTCTCCCTCTTTTTATTCAAATGTCTGTTTCTCATCCGTGGTCATTGTTCTGCTAGAACAACAGAGTATTGAGGAGGGAAGAGTGCCAAGACTGATGAGTGCAGCCCCTTCCCACTACCACCTCAGTGCACAGCGCTGAGTCCTTAGCAGCCATCGCAGCCCACTTGACAGACACAATCTCCCAAAACTACCTAATACGTTCAGGAGGACAAGACTGAAGTCGTGGAGCAAGGTGACCATGACAGGTCTAGCATACAAAGCCATTCTGTTTCCACTGTTCAGTCCACCAGATTTGCCCGAGTCCTGTCTTTCTCCAGCATTGCTGCTAATCCAATCCCACCCTGAACGCAGCCATTGTATTTTCAATAACCAGTACTTGTCTGTCTTGCTGGTTTTGTTTATCAGTGGAAAATGAAAATCAATGTTGCATTTTACAGTGAGTTGGGATGGCCCACTCTTTTCACTTTTTGGAGAAAGATGTCATTTTTCAAATACCACATCCTTCCTAACCAAGTTACCTAAGATATCTATTAAACTCAGCATCTGACAATTAGAATGGTTTCTATACCAACTGTGCTCTTAAAATCTCTTTCAGGGTTTTTTTTTTTGGGGGGGGGCGGGTGTTGTTTGTAGTACTGTGAATTAAACACAGTCTTTCACACTCTAGGCAAGTATTCTTCCACTGTGCGTGTGTGTGTGTGTGTGTGTGTGTGTGTGTGTGTGTGTGTGTGTAAGAGAGAGAGACAGAGACAAGGAGGGAGGAAGGGAAGAAGGGAGGGAAGAGAGGGGGAGTATGGAGAACAAGAGCAAAGTGAGAGCGAGAGTACATATACACCTCTGTGGGTACCAGGAGCATGGAGACTGTTGCATGGAGACCAGAAGAGAGTATGCATCAGTCTTCCCAATTTTTAACATTCTCTGCTTTAGTTCTTGGAGACAGGATGTCTCCTTGAACCTGGAATTTGAGTGTTTTAGATGCTTGACAATCAACAAGCCCATATGAACCTCATGTGTTTCCCTCCAAATGCATGTGTTTCCCTGGGGCTACAGGCCTGGGCAAGACCACACCCAGCTTGCTACTTGGGTGCTGGGCTACAAACTCAAGTCCTTACCATTGCACACCAAGCACTCCTAGCCACTGAGGTGTATCCTTAGCCCCTTTTAGACTTTAATTCACTAACTTGTACCTGTGCAGTAATTTTACTACAACAATCAATGCCATACCCATGCAAGCCACTCACTTCTGCCATCCATCTTGAAGTGACTCTTTCAGGGTAGGACTGGAAATGGGAACAGGTACCATGTCAACACTGAATGGGGAGTAGGGCTAAAGAAGTCTGGAAATTCTCAGTTCTTTGCAGAACATTTTCTCTTCTCTGCCTCTGGTGTTATCTACCCCACTCTCCAATGAGATCCACATATTCAGGCAGCAAATACACTCATTTTGAAAAACAAAACTTTCTTTCGTACGAATAGTGCTTTCCTTTTATGATCTCACTGAAACTTCATAATCACGGTGTGATTGAAGAGAGGTAAAGAGACTCCCTGTGCTCACCTGGGTTCAAGCACAGGATGCCAAAAAGCAGGAAGAGCGACTAGGTGAACACCAAAGAAGCACGTGTAACTCCAAACATAGCATCTGTGACCTGGTGGGCATGGTTCACACCACTGCTATTCTGACCTCACCAGTTCCTGCCTTGACTCCACAGTTTGTGGGGATCGGCACTATGCCCTTCATGGAAGTGCTGGGCAGAGGAGGGTTTCTAGTTAAATAGAATTCAAATTGTATCAGTTCTTTTGACCACTGCCCATCTTTTCTTCTGAGAAAAGGCTATGTTTTAGTTACCTCATGGTAGAGGTTAACCCCACCGGAGCTGCTCACCTGACACCCCTTCTGCTATATATCAGCCTTTCATTTTTTTCTCTCCAAGCATATTGAGGCAACCTTCAAGTATTTCTAGAATGCTCCTTTTCAGGTTTGGAATTTGCTTTTTCCCTTACTTAACATTTTCCCATACAGCATAGCCATGTAGCTGTGCCTTCCTTTCATTAAATCCTTTCTCCAATATAACCTTCTCAGAAAGATAGCCATAGGTTCTTGGATTTAAAATCCCATCCCCTGGAGAGTGTTTCCCATTTGGGATTATTCATTTCATTCCATCATGTCCATCTCTTAACATGATGTTTTAACTCAATTTATTTCATTTCTTCATTAGAATGTTGTATATTTATATTTATGAATATATGTGTATATATGCACACATACATGAATGTAACAATCTTTAATGAAAAAAAGGTCATGAATTTACAAGAAAGCAAGGATGGGTAGATGGGAGGTTTGGATGGAGGAAATGGGAGGGGAAATCATGTAAATACAATATAATCTCAAAAAAATAAAAGAAATCATTTTTAAAATAAAAGAAATAAATCTAAAAACATTTTAAAAATAAAAATTTAATCTCATGAGATAGGAATTGTGATTACTTTGGTCAGTGTTCCTGGCCCAGTTGTGAGCAATAAAAACAGACTCTACTAGCAAATACTTCTCCAGTAACTACTTCTCACATCCATCAATAAGGAAAAAATGGAAACCATAGAAACTTTCCTTAAGGTGAATGCATTATGAGTGCAAAGCAAACATCACTTCAAGTTCAATGTTGCTTTCAAGTGGCTCAGTCTCCACACAAAGGCTAAGTGAGTATCTTACCAACTGGTCACACACAGCATGGTGTAATCATGAGGCCAGTCATGGCAATATGAGAGAAGGAAGAGCATCCCTTATGCTCCCTGGAGAGATCTGGGAGGTCTTCTCAGAGGCAACAGTATTGGAGCCATATCCTGATAGAGAGGAAAGGAGAAGGAATGGCAATTCAATTGGGGCCAGGCAGGTGAGTAGTTAGCCATGAGAGAAACAAGGAAACAGCAGCGTATTGGTGGCTGTGTCTCAGTCAGAGGGCCAGTTTGAAACTGACATCTTCCTATACATCAGAGAGAAAGCACTGAGGCAAATTCCAGTTGCCATGCATATGCATTAATGGGGGATCTACATCTATTACCTTAAAAGAACCAGGTTTCATTACAGCATCATTTCCAATGTGATTTTGACTACCCCTTATGGGATTTTCCTGAGGGACATTGGTGGTACTTCATGGGTAAGTGCCCATTTTCAAAAGCTAGTGAATATTGTGAGAAAGACTTGGAGATACAGCCAATTCCTTATTGGTTCAAATTGACACTATAGTTAAATGGTAGATTAAATCTGTATCTCATGGTGCAAAAGTAATTTTATGTTTATTGGATCAAGATTGATGTATTATAACCATAAAAATTTGAAGTATGCATTTGAGGAATTTCAATAAGTGTCTACACACAAAACTGTCATGTAAGATACTGAACATATTCATTGTGCCTAAAAGTTTTCTTTTGTCACTTGTAATCCATTTGCTTTCGCTATAGATTGGCTTGCACTTTGTAGAGTCATTAGATTGATTTTAAAGTACTATATAGGCAATTCTGTCTTAAGCACTAAGACAACACTTGATAGCATCTTGGGCTTAGTTGGTTTATATGAGTCCTAGGCTACCTTGGGAAATCCTAATCCATTGTTAGCCCACTCCAGATTCAGATAAAATGAGAGGGAAGCCATCTATCTGGCTTTTCCTATTGCCAATATAGTTTGCTTGGCAACATGGGTAGAGAACGCATTAACCTAAATATAAATCACTAGAAACAAAATTGAGAATAATTCATCTCCTACAATTTCTTCAAAGTAAATATTTGGTAGAATATCTAAAGTGTTGATCATTCAGAGTTTTATCATGTTATCCATTCATTAATAAATTTCGTGGTGAGTGTTTTCATGCTTCATAGGCAATGGTGGATGCTATATTCTGCTCATTTTGAACTTCCCCAAAGTGGGGAACAAATCACATCCAATCATTTATGAAAACAATGTTCTGTTTCAAAAGAAATGTTCAGAAAGGAAAAATAGTGATTCCTTTTTATAATCTATTACAATTGTATCTTGCCAGCACAAGTGACCAAGGATATTTTAAAAGAAGTAATACTTGTGTTGATATGTGGAGGGTAAAAGAAAGAACTTGGCAGAATGGGACAAAACTCTCAAAGACAATGAAGAGGAGACATTTAAAGCTTAGTGTGTGACATTTGTAATAGTGCTACCGTGCTCTGGCCACAAAGGAAAGCCAAAGTAGCTGTAAGCGAGAATCCATAGAAGTCCAGGAGAAAAGTAATCTTACAGGATCTCACAGGGTATCCTAAAACTTTGCTTCCCAAACCTGAATCAGAGTGCTTAAGCAGTAGAATGAATGTGAACACCGTTTTACATTTTAAACCTCTGATAGGTTGATGGAGAGGCCAGAGGAAAGTGAAAGCCTGCACAGGAGCACTTGCAAGACAGAAACAGACCAGAGCAAAATAGTGTCAGTGAAGAAGTAGTGATGTGGAGGAGTTCAAGAAAATAGATGAGTCCATGCAGATGTGGTGATGAGTCAGATGGGATCTGTCAGGGAGAGGGAAGTATCGATAAATGACTGACTTATGTCTCAGTATGTGTGGGAGGACACTGGACACAAAACTACTCAAAGCTTTCCTAGGTTGTTAGAGAAAAAAGTGGCCATGATTCTGATACCCAACTCTTGTTTTCTACTCTTCTATCCATACAGCCTCTGTTCATGTTCACTGCATCTGCTCAAATGACTTCAGGCACACAGATGTGGCTTCATTTCTTTGAAGAAGCCATATTCTCTGCATTATGAGCATATTCATTCCCCTAGTAGCTTTCCAGAACATGTTTTGGCTAAGATGTCACAATGTAAGGTCCTTAGATGAGTGGGTCATGTTAGTTAAACTTGTCACAGTATGTTCAGTATCAATAAAAAATATAGCAATGTCCATTTATTGAATAAAATACACAAATCAAATAACATAACTAATAATTATTACTTTTAGTAACACAACACAGTAGACAAGTTTACAACTGAATGAGCTACACATCTGGTTAGGAGCATTGCAAAGAGTGATCTTTGACATAAGTATGAAACTAAGGAGCGTCTATGTCTGTGTTATAAATAGGCTAAAAATACTGAAAAACTCTTGAAGAATTTGAAGTTTGACTTAGTTTACTGTAGAAAATATCTTTCTTGTTGTATAGCTGATGGACTGAAATGGAATCTTTGGGAATAGAGAGAATTGAGAGATTAATATAGCATCCTGGTGGCAGTATTAAGGTTTAAAAAGAGTAGTTAGTACAACAAAAAATATGTAGGATTAACAGGGAAAAATATTATTGACAGAATTTACCTGCTATCTAGAAGGGGATGTTGATAAAAGAAAATATTTAGCATAGTTCCAAACCTTCTGTCTGAGAAAGCCATGAGAATTATTCTGTTATTAAACTGAGACAGGAAATTAGAAAGAGGGTTATTTATTATTTAAAAAAAAAGAAATAGGATTCATAGAAAAATAACAACAAACTCCAGAAGCAAATGAACAAAATAAAACCTCTAATGTGTGTGGTTTTTAAATACCCTTGTCAACAGCTTTAAATTTTTCATTTAAAAATTTTTTACATACAACATATTTTGATCATATTGTTCCATCCCTCAACACTTCCCAAATCCTCCCCCACCTCTCTATGCACCCAATTCTGTGTTCTTTCTTTTCTCCAGACTCCAAAAAGAAACTAAGAACCGAGATCAAAACAAATGAAGAAAACAAACAAAAAACCCAATAAGACAAAACATACCAAAACAAAACAAAACATACACACAAGAAACATACCAAACCAACAACAAAATAAACAAACAAAAAACAAGCAATCAACCAAACAACAACAAAAACCTCAACAACATGGAGTCGATTTTTGTGTTGGTGAACTACTCATGATCTTGTCTCCTGGGATCCTGGGCATGAAGGCTGTGTTGGAATGTGGTTGATATACCACAGATAATCCACTGGTGAAAATTTATTTTCCCTTTCCCAGCATGAATCAATCATAAATAGATTCTTGGTTAGGAGTGGGACTTTGTGTTCACTTCATCTTCTCTATATTAGGATTTTTTTTCTGGTTTGAATGCATGCCGGTCTTTTGCATGCTTTCACAGTTTCTGTGAGTTCCTAGGTGTGTCAGCTCTGTGTTTTGAAAGAGAGAAAGTTTAAATGCAGGCCTATTGAGGTGAACCTTAGAAGGATCATCTCTTAGTTGTCAGACAAGTAACTAAATCTCTTCTTTAAAAGGGAGATAAAGACCAATGATAGATTTCAAAGTTTAGAACAAGGAGAGTCTAGGCATACTAAGACTTCATACAAAATGAAATGAGAATACTCAAATTTAGAATCCTAGGAAAATTGTGGGGAAAATCAGAAAATAAGGGCCATTTAAAGAAATTAGTGATCAAATAGAAGTAAAGTAGATTAAAAAAAAAGGTGAACAATAAATAGGGCATAAAACTTTAAATATAATAGAATTGTATCACATAACAATTACCTTGAAGTGTGATTAAATATGTTATATTGATGCATATGTGTATGATACTTTTACTTCTTATTGAGGAACTATGTACTATATCCCTTCCAAAGTATGTCAGTAGTGATCATTCATTGACTAGCTTTGGACAATAAAAAGAATAGTTGGAAATGATATGTATCACCTTCAGGTAGAAGTTTTTAAAAACTAAGCATACTTTTAAATTTTCATCTATGTGTACTGTATTTTACATCATCCCCTGATCCTCCCTCCAACCTTCCCATATTCTCTTATCCACCCACTCTTAAATTCATAATCTTTTCCCTCATTAAGAATCCAACCATGATTTCACCAGTTTGTCTTTCTCTGTGACTATTTTAGTCTAAATTGCTGGAGAAAGAATTGGATAATATTTGGTAGACTATTGTCAACCAAACTCGGTCATATACTGTGAGTCAAATGTTGTATATATACAACACTAGGATTTAAGGCTGCTTATTACTGCACCTGGAAACTAACCTGTTATTACATATTTGGATAAAATGAGAAAATGAAATAGGAAGTTTCACCAGGTGCAACTACAAATTGTCCTGACTTCATGATTTTTCTACTTTACAATAGTATAAAAGCATTCTTTAGAAATGGCACTTCAAATTTTGAATTTGAGAGGTCAACATTAACAATAAGATTCTCTCTGATCATCCTGGGAAATGGTGTCAAGCCACACCTTCCATACAGCTACAAGGTAACAATGGTACATATTAGCATTCCAAACTGTCCTGTGAGGCCAAGCTATAATGTTCAGTAGGCTGGGAGTATTGAATGCTCTTTTTGCTTACAATGGATGTATTGTGATATAAACCCATACTAAGTCAAGAAATAATCTGTACTTTTGTGCTTTAGTTAAAAAGAAAGAAAGAAAGAAAGGAAGGAAGGAAGGAAGGAAGGAAGGAAGGAAGGAAAGAAAAATAGTCAATAAATGGTAGGAAATCAAGATTTATTTTAGTATTTTATTAGTCAAAATCCAACCAGGAAATAGAAGTACTCTTATGTGCTTAGACTACATAAAACATAATGCAAGGAGTTGATTCAGATGTTAGAATTGACTGAGTGATGATAGAAGAGCTTCAAATCATGTCAGCATTAGGAAGACAATCTAGAAACTGACAAGAGGAAAAGCCACAGTCACATCATGCTTGCTGGAGAATGAAAATGCATATGCAATCAGATAATCAGAGTTCAGAGACTGGAGTCTCCTGGCAAAATCTGGGCTCATTGCAGTCCTAACCATCAGAACCTAGAACCTTGGACACGGTGCTCTCACTTCCAGAGACTTCCATCAATGAGAAGCAAAGAGATCCACTCCCACAATAGGCTCCTCTCTCTTCGACTCCTGTCAACTGTCTGTGTCTCTCAATGTCCACTGACCTATGACCCACAGAAACACTGTGGCAATCAACATGCTATTTTCTCTCTTCCTTCAACAGAAACCAGAGTAGGACAAAGAAATATGTCTGATGGCAAATGTTTCTAAGACTGTGATAGGCCCAATAATGCAAAGAGAGTAACACTCTCCATAGGAACAAACTTGATTTTTCATGAAGGTCTGCTAGCACTAAAGGGGTTCAGTTATATGTTTTGTGTGGTTGTGACTGGAGTACACATAAAAAAATGATATTAATGAGATTAGGCATTTGAACAAAAACCAGATCATTAAGAGCCCTGTGTGTCATGCACAGAAGGTTGAAATCTATTCTGCAGGTGATCATAACATAAGCAAAAATTCTGTCATGGAAAGGTAAGTTCAACATTGTTGAAGATGCTAGATTTAGCAGAAGAAATAGATAATTTATAAATGCTTTGCCCAAGGATTCTGTAGTAAAGACTAAACTTGAGAGAAGACACATTAAAGCTATTGAATGGTCTTAATGTAGTCACAAACTTGGTAGAAATTAGCATCATGGGGTTTCAATGATATCAGCATGGTCTTTGTCTTATTAAACATTACTTGATCTTCTTTTTCATTTTTAAATGCAACTTTTTTAATGGGAGAATAGGAAGTTGATGAATCTAGAAACACCAGTAGATAATGGCAGGGAATGGAGATATTTGACACACAGAAAAGAGAAAGTAATGAGTATATCCTTCACATGCTAGACTATCTGTCGAATAACAGAGTCTCTAGAGACTGTGGCCCAGGAAGAAAACTGTCTAGTTAGGTTCCAGAATGAACACAGGCTGAGCCCCAGATCTTTTCATTGCTTTATTCATTCTTTTCTAGACTCAGTACGCTTTAGGACATTCAGTCTCCAAACGGTAGAATGAGATTCGGCCAGCCAGGATGTGCACATCCTTCTCTTTCCACTCCCACCTTCACTTTCTTTATGCAGATGTTACACTAGGTGTGATAAGGCCTCCTGGAAAATAGAAGCACAAAGATAAAGATGCCAGGCCTAACTTACATGTAATTAGCAAGTTTCAAAAATATTCACTTTCACTCTCCTATTTGACAATGTTTTGCTAATGTTGAAGCAAAGACTCAATGTGCCCTATCAAGGATTTTAAAGCTGTGCAGTTAGGTGAAGTCACACCTTGCACTGTTCAAATGTTCATTGTATAAATGCAGATATTTTGCTTCTTGGAGTCACTGGGATATTATACACATATTTCATGAGTATAATCAATGAAGAAGAAATAATATACTTATAAACAATGAGAGGGCATTCAGGTAGCTAAGGCTTCTCCCATGGAAACAAGACCTCCCCCACCCAAGTTGTGATTACCAGAAGCTTCTTCACAGCCTCTGAAGCCTCTGGTCCCAGTTCATCCACACATTTCTTCAGCCCTGCCACCAGATGTTCTACAGAGATTCCCAGAGTTTTCAGAAGCATCTTCAAAGGATCAAATAAGGGAAGAACATTGTCCAAAGGTAAAGGTAGGTTTTTAACAGGAAGAGGGACACTGTTGATGAGGAAGGCAGTGGCTGCAGAGCAAAAGAGAACAGATTGAAACACGGTACCCCCATCCCTGTCTAAGACCCCATTTCTTTCATCTCTGCCCATTGCAATCTCTAACCTCCATCCGTTCATTTGGATTTCCCATGAATATCTATGCCTTTGGGAGTTTGAATGTGGCAATCCATCTCCCTAGAACTTTCTCTCTCCTGGTAACTGTAGTCCTTTTTTCCTCTTGTGGTCTGGTTTCTTTTTACATGTTACCCCGTACAGAAGCCTATAGCAGCCACTATATTTGAACGTCATCTTCTGTTACTCTTTTCTATTATGTATGTGTTATTTTACCACCTTCATCCTCTCATTGGAATAGAAACTTCATGAGAGTAATGTATTTACTTTTGTTGCTGTGCCTGATGCTCAGAACTGACTATGGCATGTAGTAAGAAAAAGTGCTGAAAATGAATTCAGTAAATATTAATGGGTCATATTGAATAAGAAAGTACTTTGTATATAGGCTGTCTGTAGCCACAGCCTTCCAGCCAAAGGAGAGGTGCCATAAAGCTTCTCCATTCAAGGCCAAGCATAGATGCAATATGATATGTCCATGAAATCAGTTCAGTTCAGTGTAACACCATAATTGCCACCAGTTAGATTAGGAGCAATTCTGAGACTAAGGAGAGAGAAAACATTTAGACACAAAATCAATAAATCATTGGGATGTTAAAATGAATATATATACATATATATGCACACACACATATATATGTATGTGTGCATGTATGTGTCTATACACACACAAGATCAATAAATCATTGGGATGCTAAAATGAATACACACACACACACACACACACACACACACACACACACACACACACACACATTTAGTCTGGCCATCTATTCAGAGAGGAAGACCAGAGTGCAGAATTTCAGTGGGTATGCTCAATAGGTAGATGATAGGATGGTGCTGTAAAAATTCATTAAAATCAAGTTTTTAAAAGCCTTCAATGCCATACCCATAATTATGGAACTTTTTCCAGAGGATAGTAGGGAGTTATCAAAGTTTTTTCATGGGGCAATTGCATTTTACATCTTTGGTTTAAGTCACTAGTAATAGTAAGCAGCAGGGAGGATGAAGGATAAGAAGAAATCAGAAAGGACATTTAGAGGCTGAACAAGGTACTTATAGAAGGAACAGGTAGAGATACGGGAAACTGCCCATGATTAGTTCATGATGTATGAATATGTGCACATATCATGTAAAGCCTATTAATTTGTACAATTGACAAGTTAATAATTACAATTTAAAATAATGGTTTTTAATTTTCCTGCTTAAAAAGGAGGTAAATTACTTAGCATAGAAAATAAACAGAATAGAAAAATATGTGATGTACTTTATTTATTTTTTGGAAAACCAGTGCAGATACATAAATACATGTGTGCATGCGGGTATTCACATAAAAATCTATACCTTAGTAGCTAAGACTTTCCATAGTTCATTTTTTTCTTTGAAAAACGTCTTGATTCCTGATTCAAAGCATGAAACTGAGCCTGTCCCACACCCTGTCTCCATCTTCTATCACTTATTTTCCCTCTCAAACATTCTCCGCATAGGGTGCTAGTTATTTTAATCCATGCTGCTTTCCGCTGCCATATTTGTCTACAAAACTTTCTTTGCACACCAAGGGACAATGAAACATTCACAACTGTCCAAATTTCTCAAAAAAAATACAAAGAATGATCTTAGATCAGGATCTTAATTGCAGGTAGCACTCAGCATCTCATGGTTAATCCTCATACCATTCACATTAAAGTTTTCCATGAGTTTCTGTATCTTTCTGGGGGACATTCTTTGAATTTTTTACCCTTGGTGAACAACGACTACCAAGAAGAATTTTTCTCAGGGATCCAAACATCTCATTCTGTTAGTTACAGTGGTTCCCTCTAAAAGGAGTGGCTCAGACCTCTAAGAAGCCAGCTTCTGTACCTTATTAGAAAATTAAACACTTCAGGTTTCAGTACATCCACTGAACTCTGCCTGTATTGCCTGAATTGTGCAGTGCAATAATCTCTGCAGAAGTTTCATCCCATGCCCAACTGTAAGAACTTTTGCAACAGTTTTTATAGCCAACAAATGAAATTGTTTCAAGGGAATCCGCCTAGCAGTCTGACTAATTGGAGATAAGAGCAAGAATAACTTCAAAACACTGTTAAAAAATTAAGGGAAACTGTGATGTCCATTGTCCAACAGGAGAATGGGCTTTGTGGACCCTCAGTAGGAGCTGGCTAATTTACTATGAATTGAAGATCGTCCTTACATTGGGTTAGCTTGCCTGATGGAGGATCCCCACTATCTTCTAACAGTTACCAACATTTTCTGTGACTCTGAAATTTCTTTTATCGTGCTTCACTGCCGGTATGCCAGGCCTAGTTGTGTTATTACAATAGAAACAGAAAGGTAAAGAACTATTGATGCTCCAGATGGTGACTTACCAGTATAACCACAAATGCTGATGATCACCAGCAGAAAGATGGATATCACCTTCATAGCTGCTGTCTGTGATGGTTTCCTGGACTTTGAACAATCGGAAAGCCCAACGAATCCACAGGGATGTCTGCTTTGCCACACATGCACTAATATATGCACCGAAGACCTGAATTTCAACCATTGTCTTTTGACTCACCCCACAAAGAAGAGCATGAAGGGCATGCTTCCTAACCAAACACAGTGGAGGGCTTTCCACTTTTCATCACATTCTCAGGAGGACCAAAGCCACACACGGAAGTAGTCTCAAGTAGTTCTTTCCCAAGCCCTCACATGGAAACGATGGCAGACTGCAAAGAATTCTTCACCTGGAAGAACACTTAAGAAGAAGAGAAGGCTTTATGTCAGGATAAAGGCATATTTTCCTCCAGTTTGTTCTCTATTTATTTAAAGTTTAGAGAATTGCATTACCTGCTAGGCTTCCTCGATTTAGCTTAATGACATTGCCATGTATCTCTTGAATGTACCCACTGATCAATATTAACATACTGACTATGACAAGGTCACCAGATCTCTGTTATCTTTCCTAGTGTCCTCCAGTAATCAAAGGACAATTCAGGGTATGTTTATCTATCATCATCTAATACATATCTGTGTCATCTATAACATCTTGTACATTCTGAGAATCAATCAACATTCTGAGAA
The DNA here is from genome assembly GCF_049852395.1 of Peromyscus maniculatus bairdii. Classification (NCBI taxonomy): domain Eukaryota; kingdom Metazoa; phylum Chordata; class Mammalia; order Rodentia; family Cricetidae; genus Peromyscus; species Peromyscus maniculatus. Next base: position 35,285,481 of record NC_134870.1, on the reverse strand, counting down.
CCAATCCATTTCCAAGGCTGTCCTCCCAGGATCCAGGGCTCAGCCATGGGACATCAGAATGACCACATCAGTAAACAACATTTACTGGAGTTCGTTAGGGGCATTGGCTAAGCCCTGAATACAAAAAAAAAAAAAACAGGTCATAAGAGAACATTCAATAGGAGAAACAGGACAGAGTCCATGTGGTTCCTGGAATGAGCTGAGAACCCATTGGTCATGTTTTGCTGCCTATTTCCAGTACCAGAAAATGTGAAGAAGTCATGTGTTGTCAGTCCCTTAATATGTGAGATCAAACTTGCCCTAACTTCCCCCCAAATGAAGGTATGGTATTACTATGAAGACTTCATAAATAGTACAAAGGCATATGCGTGCCAAATAAAAATTAATATGTAGGTCATTGTTAAGTTGTACTGTTTTACTGCTGTTAATTTCAGCTACTTGATAAACTAAGTGAAAAGACTACAGATGGCTTCTGTGCAAAATGAGTACTGCTTTCTCTATGTGCTGCCTCTAGTTCTCAGACATATTGATACCTATATTAATAACAATAATATATGGGTGGCTATGCTGCCTCCCATAAGTTTTATGTCATCATTTCTTTTGGCATACTAAACATCCACTGTCTTACACCAGGTCTGCCATGCCTAGTGTGATTTAAAAATCATCTTAATAGTGGTTTCTAGAGTTTCCCTCTCTGATTCAGGAGACATGCTGGCAGACACTGTGCTTTCTCCATGCCTCAAGCTCCTTCCTGCCAAGGCTTCTCCTGTGCTTCTAATGTTCTGAACTCTTATGTGAATTGCCTTTTGTAGTGGGTAGCCATTCCAGCTTGGATCTGGAAGCTCCAACCCCCATTGAGACTCTGGCAACTGTCACGCCTACAAGGCGGGGCGAGGGGAGGTGCTGGAAACCTGAGAGCTGGATGGGCAAGCGCTCGCTCTGGACGCGCTCTCTGCGCCTGGTTGTGCAGAGCTCCAGAGAACACCGCTGGATTGCTATACACCTTCCCCAGACCCCCGCAACCTATCCATTCCTTCATTTGTAAGTCATCCACTAAATAAATCTTCCTTTTAACTACGTGGAGTGGCCTTTATAATTTTCCCCAATAGCCTTTTTATTCCATATTTCTGTTATTTAAGACATGTAGAATCCCTGCTGACCCTGAAGACAATGGCTTCACCCAAATTCCTAATTCCTAGAGGTTAGGAGCAACTCAACTGTGAGTTCATTTTTTTTTTCATGTGCAAAACAAACAATTCAGAGTCCAAACATTTCCCCTGGGCAAGATCTCTGTTTGTCAAGACACTCTGAATCTCTGTTTCCCCTGTCCTTATCACTGCAGTCATGTACTAGCTGACTAAAGACAGTTCAGTAGGACTGGAGCCCATTGAAACTGTTCAAACTAGTCATTCTTTAGTTCATTACTCTATTATTCTTATCATTTCCCTTGGAAACAGCAATAAGAGCTCTTGGCCACATTTTACCTACTCATCTCTCTCCCCAGGATCTCGTTGCTCCCGTGAATTCCTAGGCCCTCTGCCATGCCATGTTGCTGTACCAAATACCAAATTCTGTTTACACTGCCAGTCATTTCCTGATGTGCTGGTAAGAATATTTATAAAATAAAATCTTTTTTTTTTTTTAAATTTGTTCTTTGAGAATTCTCAAACCCTTTCTTGCACGTTTGTCCTGACACTGCTAACTTTGCAAAGCTTTCTTTGCATCATGGATTGAAGTCTTCTTTCTAAGGTTTTGTTGAGAGTATCTTGAGAATGTTGTTTCCTCATTTTGGATCCCAGTACAGAGCCCAGCAAAGTTTGTAATTATGAGGAGTCTCGGTGCCAGATCCCATGTGCAATCATTTCAGTCTTATAATATACCCTCTATTGATAAGTTTTCATTGCATTTTTAAACAAATGACATGAAGCCAGAAGCATTGAGTTAATTGATGGGATCACTTAATCAAAGATGGGATTCACATTATCACCTCAATAGATACAGGTAAGCATTTGACAAATTCCAGCATTCCTTCTTGGTAAAAGCCCTGAAGAAACTAGGAATAGAAAACAAGTGTTCCAACATAATAAAAGGCTATATCCTATCAACCTTCAGCCAACGTCACACTGAATGGGGGAAAACTCATTGAATTTCCATTACAGTCAAGAAGGGGACAAGGGCCGGCCAGCGTGGCGCCCGCCTTTAATCCCAGCACTGGAGAGGCAGAGCCAGGTGGATCCCTGTGAGTTCGAGGCCAGTCTGGTCTACAGAGCAAGATCCAGGACAGCCACCAAAACTACACAGAGAAACCCTGTCCAAAAAAACGAAGGGGACAAGGGCTCCTACTTGCTCTACTTTTATTCAACATGGTCATAGAAGTATTAACTAGAGCAATAAGACAAGAAAGAGAAGGTGTACAAATAGAAAAAGTAGAAGGCTAACCCTTATTTGCAAATGATATAACCCTGTACATACAACATTATAAAGATTCTACCAGAAAGTTCTAACAACAAACACTTTCAGCAAAGTAGTAGACTACAAATTCAACAACTAAAGATCAGTAGCTTTTCTATATACTGATAGCAAATATGTTGATAAAGAAATCACAAAACCAGTGACATTCACAGTGGCTTCAAACAATCTTAAATACCTAAGAGTAAGTCTAATCAAGGAACTTAATGACTTCTCTGACAAAAATGATAACACACTGAAGATAAATAAAAGACACCAGACTTCCTAGACCCATGAGTTAGCTGAATTAATAGAGTGAAATACCTGTATTACTGAAAGTGATCTACAGACCAAATACAATTAAATTTCATTAAAATTTCAATGACTTTTGTTTGTACCTGCAAACTCATGAATAAAAGCTCTATGAATTTAAACAAAAAATTTTTTTTTCAATGGCTGGGACCCACCTAGGCCCTCTGAATGCAGGTAATAGTTATGTGGCTTGGAACAGATGTTACAGCCACATTGCCCTCATCTTTAGGTAAGGACTTTCTTAAAATGACTCTAATCACTCGGGAAGTATGACAATTGAGATTATTCTATGAAATTAAAAAACTTCTGCATAGTATGAAAAACATACAAAAACCAAGGTAAGAATAAGTCCAGGCTGGCGGGCTGACCAGCCCTGCAGCTACCCAGACCCAGAGCCAGGGTTATGTGTTGGCCCACCCCAACATCCACCTCAACTTTAATTTGCTGGAATGAGGGGCAGGAGGATCAGTCCTGAGGATTCCAGGGCAGGAACTCCAAGGCACAGGGAAGCATCAGGATGTCTGGGTGGGTGGGAGGTGGGGGGTGGGGTGCAAGAAGTCCCAGTGAGGGCCCAGTGTCAATGTTGTGTCAGAGATCAGGGGCCTCAAACCAGACCAATGATTCTTTGGGATGAACGCCTGTATGGATAAAGGGCTTTACTCCATGGCTCACTGTATTATACTGCAACTTCAATGAGGAGATTTTCCCTTTCTTCCTTTTTTTCTCTTTAATTTTATTTTGTTTTACTTGGGTGGAGGAGGAGATGGGTGGGATCGGGAGGCATAATATGAAAGATATAAAGAAATAAAAAGAAAGTTAAAAAAATTAAGTCTATAGAATGAGAGAAAGTCATTACTAGCAGTTCTAAGAGAGAAGTAATATCCAGAATAAACAATGGACTCAAAAACACTAGATGCCAGAAAGCTGATCAACCCATTCAATAAATGAGCTAGTGAAACAAATAGAGTTTGTAAAAGATGAAATATAAATCGTCAAGAGATTCATTTTTAAATATTCAACATCTTTAAATACTAAAGAAAAACAAATTAAACCATAGTGACATTCTATCTCACACTGGCCAGAAGTCCTATGGAAAAAAAAATTGCAAAATGCTATTGAGAAGGTAAATTAGTCTAACCACTATGGAAATGAATGTGAAGATTTCTCAAAATAGCAAAAATAGAACTACCACTGAACCCAGTTATACCACTTCTGGTTATGTACAAATGACTCCAAGTCAACATATCACAGAGATATTAAAGCATCAATGTTTACTGCAGCACTGTTCACAATATCTGAGTCATAGGACCAGTCTAAATGTCTATCAACAGATAGATAAAGAAAACGTGCTGTTGATATACAATGGAATTTTATTCCTCCATGAAACAATAAAATGATGTCATTGGCTATAAAATTGATGAAACTGGAGATTGTCATATTAAGTGAAATAAGCCAATCTCAGAAAGACAAGTATGTTTTCTGTAATTTGTGGATCTGGAGGATTCACATATTATGTGAATACATGCTGGGGGAAATACATGTGAAGACCAGAGGACAACCCCAGACACCACTACTCAGATGTGATCCACCTTGCTTTTTGAGACAGCGTATCTCATTGGCTAGGCTTCCTGGCTAGTGAGCCTCTGGAATCTATATTTGGTTTTTAAGGGAGCATAATGCCATGAATGCCTATAAACAGCATGAAAATAGAAGGGAAATTAGGAGGAGAAGGTTAGGTAGAGAGGGGAAATGAGGGTAAGGAAGACAACATAGCCAAAATATGTTACACATATGAAAGAAGTTGTCTTTATGAAACCCTATACTGTATACAGTGACAATATGCCAATAAATAAATTATAAAAATCAAACCGCATCCAGAATTTAAGGTCTTTCTATTCTTGTTTGCATTTTGCTATGTTTAAATGATTAAGATGTATTCCACGTAGCATTTGTTAAACATACTGTCATAATTAGTCTTCATTGTCAACCTGACTGGATCAAGAATCAACTCAGAGCTAAGCCTCTGCATACACTTAGAGGATCATGTTGATTGTATTAACTAATGTGGGAAGACCTTCCCCCTCCCAGAATGTACATGGCTCCCTCTCTGGCGGCAGGCAGGATATGAAAAGGTCCAAGATTAAAGTTCTTTTTTTTTTTTTTTTTTTTTTTTTTTTGTCAGCTTGCCTTGGATGGAGCCATACTTGTTTCTACATTATTGATACCTTGCTGATGAATTCATCTGCGCTGTTACTACTGTCACTATGGCTATCCTTCTCAGACACAAGAATCCAGCTTCTTTGGCCTTCCAACATGGGGCAGAGACCAGCGGCTCTTCAAAAACCCTCTATTGCAGACCAGCTCCAGGCTGCAGGCAGGGCTCAAAGAGAATGTCCCAGTGACTCAAAACTAAGACATTTGTTTCTGTCTGAGGGGTTAGAAATAATACACATTTCCTTCTATTTTCTTGGTGGTTACTTTTCTTTATTCTCTCATGTTCGCTCTGAATCCCTTTGTTCTTTACACACACACACACACACACACACACACACACACACACACACACACACGTGAATGTTGTATATAGGAGTTATATTTGAAGGTAACGTTTTATTTGATAAGAAAGAGTCATCCTGACAACACACTTGTAATAAATCTCAACCTCTTAATTGGTAGGGCTGCAAAGTGCAGCTGCAGCTGCAAAGAGAGAACAAGTCATTAAGTTATCTACCTAAAGAGATAATCTTATAAAGGATTAAAAAAGTTATAAAGCCAAACTATTGAGGAGTCTAAAAAAATAAGGAATTCGTGCATATATCTTTTTTTTTTTTTTAGTGTAACAAACATTTTAAACTAACATTTTGTGATTAACAGAAATACCAGGCTTTCTAGAGCTGGAAGTGTTTACAAAGAGAGCTGAGTCTTAAATGCTTTGGTTGGAACTCAGGTTTACCTTGAATCTCCTAATATAAGCCCTCCTGGCGTGTTCCAAGGCACAGTGACACTAAAAGCATTTTAAATCCTGAAATATATTTTTTCTGTCTTGCGTGTAACTTTAGAGCATAAAAAAGGGAACTTGTAACTCTTTTTAACCTGTGCAATTTCAGGCCCCAACATAAAAAAACAGTGAATTGGCTAAATTTTGAGTTTTGAGGTTACATGCCCATATCAGAAAACTGAGGTTAGGTATCTGTGCAGAGTTAATTGCTATCATATGTTATCAGCCAGACTTAGCAAGAGAGTCTGGAATAGTAATTGGGTTGCTTTGTGCCTTTAACGTTGGCTCAACAATTCAGACAGCTGGCTACTGTATCTTTGTGAACTGGGCGGCTTTTCCGAGGAATAGTTTATTTTAAAACCCACTAGCAAGGCACCTGGCCTAATCTAAATCTACTTTGAAGCTTTAAATCAGCTAATAGTTATCTTGGCAGCTGGGGAGATTCAACTATTTTCCTATGCCAACCTGAGCTGTGGTATAAAACAGCTTCTCCTGGAACTCAATCGGCCCTGACTGTGTCAAAATTATATAGCATCTTCCTGACAATCCACAGATGTGAATTGCCCAATAGATGGGATGTATTCAAGAGATAAACACACTACAATACAGGCAGTGGGAGACTCCTCACATCATATACATAGTAGCAGCAAGCATGCAGGGACGCAACAGAAGCTAAATACATTCTGGAGTCTTTATTCTCACAAGCCTTGCTTGAGCAATGATAGCCCATCAGAGAGTCCCTCTTCTGGTGGGCTGACATCTGAATTTCAATTGTCATCTGCTGCATCTCTGATATGGCTACCGCCACCAGCTACTCTCCAGGCACCACCCACATGGACTGAGCAGTTAAAGGTTCTCAGTATCTCCAGCATGAAGGCAGTCATGTTGCTTTAATCCTGTTTAGGCAAATAGTGCCATGCTACCTCAGGCTTCCTGCCAGTGGCTTTCCAATACTTTACAGGGAAATACCAATAGAATGCAGGCCTGGGAAGCAAAAGCAGAGAGAATAATAGATGAATTGAGAGAACCAAAGCAAAATTAAGGGAACAGCAGAACAGGAGGTAAAATGCCACAGCTGACTGGATGTTTTCAGTCAAGGCTACATGGCTTCAAGTGGTTCTTGAGTTTAAAGATTTGGGTGAGAAGACAGAAGAGAAAACTTAGAATTTGCAATGGTGTATATTAGAAAGTAAACTGAAGTCATTAAGTAGATTGATAATGGGTGGGTTAGAGTCTCTTAATTTTCTATTCTTTGTATTATTATTCTCTTTCACAACACATGCCCAGCACAAAAATCAAACATATGCTACACATGTTCACTTTAAATCAAATAAGCACTACGTGTGTCTGATAAATTTTTCTGGGAAGTGTGACACTAATCTAAACTATGACTAACTGAATGGGATTGGAATTTGATCTGGGAAGACCTAACCTGGAGTTTAGAATGGGAAACATTTAGAAACAAAGGGCAGTTAGACACACCTGTGTCCAGAAAGACTTCATGCTCATGCATTGCCCATGCAAGCAGCACCCTATAACTGGCTCTCCAGCAACAGGTGCTCCCAAACCTACTCTGTAGTCACCACTTTTTTTATGTGATCCTTTCTAGTGTGTGGGGCAATGCCAGGGTGCTCATGTCTTTGTTTTATACTTTTGTATTCTAAACCATAACCTGGAAAAATCTAACCATGATTTCTCCCTTTAGCCTTAGGCTTTGGCCTTGGCCCTGTCTAGTACTGTACAAGGGAGCTATGTTCCCTCCCAGTAGGTGTCAAACTTAATGTGACCACACTCAGTGACCTTCAACAGTTCAGACTGCACTTGGCCAAAGCACAGGCTGGTTTCAGTGTCTTGGCTAGGAACCATTTCCTTTTTCTTAAATGTTTACACTCACTGTGGTTTTGATGACCAAGACTCAGCCCTGGAGAGTTGCAGGGGCTCCTGGCCAGCATGGTATTTGCATAACACTTCTCCAGCTTCTTGAGACCTCCCAAACATTGAGGAAGCTCTTTTTTCCTTGAGTTCCTTGTTTTTGGTTCTTAATTATTAAGGACAGAGGTCCCCAGTGCCACATAAAGCAGCTTTGGTGTGTGTGTGTCTGTATTCTCAGCAGCCAGGAGACAAAGGCAAGAAGATCAAGGATTTAAGGTCATCCACATACAGACTGAGTTTAAGTCAGCCTAGGCTACAGGAGACCTTATTTTTATTGTTTTGTTTTGTTTTAAAGTGGGAATGGGGGAAAAAGTAAAAGTCCAAACTATGGGACATCCTTAGAATTTCTGAAATTTGAAACTGTACAGGAATTACTTTCAAATTGGTGGTACATGTATGCTCTCTTGTGGCTAAATTTGAGATTACACTACAGTTTGTCTACAAAGCAAAGCCTATTAAGAAGTAGTTGTCTTGTAGTTAGGAGAAAATAATTGATTATAAAGCTTAAAGTCGAAAAGGAACAATTTGAAATGGAAGATTGTTGCGTTCTCTCTGATGTGTTTGTATTGACTTTAGACTTCACTGGAATGATAAGTCCATGAAAAAGAAACATTATCTGAAGCAAACCAGAAAGTCTGCAAGATTTCTTACTGAGTTTAGTGATATGTGGGAGTGAGGGATGCAAGTACAGAGAGTGTTCAAATTGGCTGTTGTTCTTATGGTACCTGTTTCACAGTGCCTCTAAAGAGTTGACAGTGTGGATACCATCAGAATCATTCTGTCATGCCAAGACCTTGATAAATAAGCAGACATTCTAGTGAACACAGGCTGTAATAGTACTCAGTCTCCTTTTGCATTCTCTCATCTATAGATCTTAGTTCTAAAACTTCAAGATACTGCAATTGTGGGGAATATTTTGAAAGAATATTATACACACACACATATATACATACATATACATATACATATACATATACATATACATATACATATACATATACATATACATATATATATAGTGTGTGGGGGTGTATATGCTGTGTGTGTGTGTGTGTGTGTGTGTGTGTGTGTGTGTGTGTGTGTGTGTGTGTGTTTGTGTGTGTGTGTGTGTATCTTGGACAGGAACTTAGAAAAGTAGCACTAGTAAGAGTGAAGAACCAAAACATCTCCATTTTAAACAAGCCCCTAACCCCAGTTTGAAACAGGCCTGAGTTTTGAATCCTCAGAACTGCTGACATAAATTCTAGGAACCAGAAAGTACAAAGTCAGGATGTCAGGAACGGCCATCTGGTTATTGGGTGACAACTGATTAACCACAGAATGTCCCAACCTGGAGACAGCTCAGGAAAAGGGTTTAACAAAGAGTTAAACTGGTCATGAGAGAACAGCAGAATTCTGGAACATCCCTAGGCACGAGCCAATCAGGATTGTACCTGTACTGAAATCCCCCTGATATGGTAACCTGATGGTTTTGCCTTCAAAAACTGTACATTCTCAAGGAGGGGCACCTCCTCTAGCCTCCACTGCATCAGTGTGCTCAATGAGGTCCCTGCTGTGGCTTGAACTGCTCCAATAAACCTTGCTTTTGGAGCCAAACACCTACCTTTTTGAATGGTTAGTATAATCCAAGTATGGTATGTAACAATAATAAAAACACTAATAAAAATGATAATGACCAGAGTGCTGAATTTTTGCTTTATTAGATATATTTCTAAATATTTCCAAGAATTAGCTCCTTAAATCCTGACAACATCTCTGTATGGTACTCATATTATTTATCTCTGTAGAGATGTGTTGGGCCGTGTCCCCCACCCCCACCCCATTCCTTGAGTAGCAGTTGCCCTGCTTGCTGACTTTGACCAGATGTCCTCCCTGCCAGTTTCCTTCCTCCTGATTCTTTGTTTGGGTAGCCTGCATTTGGTGTAAACAGTTAGGATGCTAGTATATAAACATCTATAGCGAACTTCTGCCCTCCGGGGTTCTCCCATTGTGCTGTAAGCCTGTATTTAAGGCCTCCTCCCCCTTCAATAGACAGCATTTGGCATTCTGCCATTGTTCTTGTCTCATTTCTTGATCCTCAGCCCCTCGCTCGGACATGGTGAACGGGTAGTGGTGGCGCTAGCGTGGGCTTCACTGCTGCATAGATGAGGGTCTTGGAGTTCAGAAAGGATAGATTTCCTTCTTAGAGGATGGTGTTAAAATAAGATGATGCAAGTGATGCCTCACACGGACATCGAGACACCAATTTCTAAAACCCAGAGCCTGCTGTCAGATTCCAGCCACCAGTGGTAGTGTATGTGCACTAAAATTCACCCATAGGGAAGTGTGGAAGGGGAGGCATCGCAGGCATCTCAGAACCTTACCAACGCAATGGAGGCACTGGTAGGTTTGAAGACTGTCCCATCCTTGAAAGGTTTAAAAATCAAAATGAGAGAATAGAACAGAACCAGATGGCAATGCCGGCACCGTGAAACAAAGATTACTAAGATTTCCATAGAAACAGAGAAAGCAATAATAGCCTGGTCTGACCCTCACACCCGAATCCTAAATGCAGCCAATGTGACTGTCCTTCTCTAAGAGAGTACGGAGGCTCACTGGGAGAGCTTATCACGCTTAGGATATAGGCTTCAGGATACCCTTTTCCCATACAACAGGAGAGTGTGGTAGTGATGGGGACAAGTCAGGGTTTTTCCTAGAAAGAGATGGTTCAAGACACGGATGTGCCAGTAGTGAGGTGAGCTATGAAAATAACCCATCTGGCCAGAAGGAACTCAATAGTAAAACACGGTTTGCCTGAGTAGCATGAAAAATGTTAGTGTGAAGCCCAGGAAAGCTCTTTGGAAACCAACTTGGGAATATAAATAGGAATTCCTTTCATGTCATTCAGAAAGTGATATGCAGAGGGAACCAAATTGCAGGCATCAAATGTGAATTTTAAATAATCAGAACTAAGCTCAAAATCCACTTCTATGACCTTCTGTAACTTATTAACCTCTCTGAACCTGGGTTTTATCATCCGTTTTAACTAATTCTACTCTACAGATTTGTAGGCAGGAGGAATTAAATGTGATACATGCACAAGGTGCTAGATAGGCAATGTTTGCTTAATTTAAGTAATATTATAGCTGGCATAGAATAATAGTGCAGTCGGGAGGCGGTGGTGCATGCGCCTTTCATCCCAGCACTCGGGAGGCAGAGCCAGGCGGATCTCTGTGAGTTCGAGGCCAGCCTGGTCTACAGAGTGAGATCCAGGACAGGCTCCAAAGATACACAGAGAAACCTTGTCTTGAAAAACAAAAACAAACAAACAAAAAAAGACTAACAGTGCAGCTGAGAAGATGGGTATAAACAAGTAGGCAAAGGAGAAAGGAAATAGGAATGGTAGTGGGTCTGGAGGGGCACTTCATCAATGAGAATGGAGCAAGAAAGCCATCTTGGATTTTCACAACACAATGTAAGGTGAGAATTTATACAGGGCATAGTTAAAGGAGCTTGAGCCTAATGAAACCTGGGCTATATATGGTGCCATAGAAAATATGTGTGTTGATAGGTATCCAAGTGCCATTTCCATTGGTGTGATAAAATATCCCGGCAACAAGAAATTTAGGGAAGAAAATGTTTTATTCAGCTTGAAATCCTAGGTTACTGTCCATCAGAGAACTCACAGAAACACATCCTATCCATAATTAATTACTCTGTGGTATTTTTTTAAATTTTTCTGTAAATTTAAAATTATTCTGAAGTAAAATATCTACTTTTAATGACAAAATGTAGATCAACTGATAGTGGTCTGAACTAGGGAATTGCCAGTAAAAAAATATAACTAGTCAAAATTTTGGAAATTGGTTCATCATGGCCTGGTTAACTTGGTTTGTTGTAAGAAAATGACCTTTGAGAGAAAGAGGCAGAACAATGATTAGCAGGAGCAAGATACATACTAAGGTCCTCTGCCTCTCTGGGCCATTAGAACCATAGCCTCTCATCTATCAGAGAGACCATCCTAACTCACTTGCAGGGATAATCCTGTAACAGGGCACAGTGGCAGAAGAGGAACCTGAAGGACGGAGACAAAACATACATTTAGAAAGCAATGACTGGTTTTGTAAAAATCCTTGCAAGGCCTGGGAGGAATGGTGACTCCATGGGGTAAAAATGATGCTTCCAAAGGAAGTGGGGACATTCAGAAAAGGAGAGTTGACAAAAAGGTTAGACAGACTTGCATTAAGTAGTACCAGTGAAGTGATTTCGGGACACCTAGTAGAAATGCTCACAGAAGAGCAAAGCCAGGTAGAGTCTGGAAACACACACTGCGTGTCAAGGATGTGAGAAAGATCCTGGGATTCATTGGTAAAGTGCGAGAGGTTGGTCAGGAGTGGCAGGGCCTGAAGGGGATCTCCTCCAACTGTTGGCAGTTACTTCTCATATTTATGCTCTAGCTGTACTTGCCCCCTGCCCCTCCTGTGTTTTCTTATTTAAAATTTAGTAACTTAGTGGTTGATCTTTGCCCCTAGATATACATTATAATCTTTAACTTTTGAATTTTTTGGCATCTAGGTAGCATATGAATTCCTTTCTTTCCAATAAGCATTTGTATTTCACAATTGGAATGCTTCCCCCCTCTTCCTGCTGAGAACTTAGTTAATCATTGCTGAAGAGGACCCATGACTGGCGAGGGAACAGAGCATCTGGAATGAGAGACTGCGGCTCTACAGTGAGGAGCTGGGTGGGAAGGCACTCACGGGTGTTGTGTGTCGCATGCAGCTGACTTCCACCTGTGCCATTCGGAAAAACTGACATAAGAGAAGTTTCTGGAGATTCACGTAAATTAAATTTACAAGAGAGAAAGACTGCCCACAGAAAGAAAAAAGGCAGGAGATTGATTGCAAATTCAATAAGAGTGGCCCAGTAGCAGCAGTAGTAATCATTTATTAAGCTTATGTTGGTGTTTGTCATAATGAAATTTACATGCAATATCCTATTTATTTTCTGTGATAATTCATTAAATGGGTACAAGTTCACAGTCCTTATTTCAGTGTTCCAAAGCCCACAGAAATCTGAAAAATAAGTTTTCATTTTATGTTGTAGTTCAGATATAGTAAAATCTATCAAGACATTTAGGATATTTATTTTCTTTGTAGACAATGCCCAACTTAAAATGGTTTGACTTGCTCTTTTAACAATGCTATGATACTATCAAAGCATTCCCATATAGTCATCCTATCTTCCACTTTTATTCTCTCTCTCTCCCTCTCCCTCTCCCCCTCTCCCTCTCCCTCTCCCTCTCTCCCTCCCTCCCTCTCTCTCTCTCCCTCTCCCTCTCTCTCCTCTCCATATAAATCTTAAGAATAAAATAGGCTTAGTGCAAATTGATACTGTTAGGACTCAAACCCAGGACAAACTGCAGAGGTGCCTACTTAACATATCAAAGCAGACCTGGCCTCCAGGTTCTGCCAGCATCCCTCATTCCACTCCAGTTACAGGGTGGGGCTGGCATACCCCACCCCCTACCCGGAACTCTCCAGCCCAGGGGCTGGGCTGCCCTTCCTTGAGAGGCTCTTCCCCTATAATCCAGACGTTTCTGTTACCAGCCCCATTTTGTACCTTTGGCCTCCTGGCTGCTGCACCTCCTTTCCTCTGTTCCCTCCTCCGTCCCCTCCCTATCTCCCTATCCCATAAGACCCAGCTCAGCCTGGTCATGTCCACCCTGGACACTCCCAGCTGTCTCTGCCTCTGACTATGCTCTCCCACATGTCTAGAGTAAACTTTCTGCTCCACCATACCTAGGAGCAGGCATGTTCTTTCCTTTCCTTTTTGTTTCCTTTTTCATTCAGATAACTTAGACAATATGCATCCTGTAGGCATGTTGAGAGCTGCTAGGCTCAGACAGAATGTTCTGAAGGTTAAGTAGTATACTGAATGCATTTTCTATTACCAGTGGGTTTATCAGGATTTTACCAAAATTGTGACTTTTTGGTCTGTGTTTTGCTGCAGCATCACTGGCCTGTTTGATAAGAAGAGTCTCTGGTATTTTGATTAGATGCCACAGGCAGATACACTTGAACTTTCTATAATGTGCAGTGTAACTAATAAAACGTAGATAGATGATAGATAGATAGATGGATAGATAGATAGATAGATAGATAGATAGATAGATAGTAGATAGATAGATCAATCGATCGATCGATAGATAGATATATAGACACATAGGTGTATATGAGAGTGTGCATGTATGTATATGTATATGTATATACATGTATGTTTCTGTATTTTCTTGTGTATGTGAATTCTAACACTTGTCTGGTCCCAGGGATTTTTGCAGAAAGTCTTTGGAAGCCGAGTCCTGAGTGCGAAGCTTAGTTCACAGTCACGTAGAAAGGCTTTGAGTTGTTGACTATCCTCCCCACAAATTGGGCTTGGAGTCATCTTGTAGTACACTGGGAGCATTCATCTCTCAAAGGCTGGTAACACAATTCATCTGGTTACACAATAAATGAATAAATAAAAGAGCTGTCTTTATAGGGTGAGAGTCTGAAAAGCACCTGCTGGCATTACCTCATCAGGGCTGAGATTTTGTGGGGTTCTTCTGTAGACAAGAAACAAAGAACAGTATAATCAAAAATATGTGTTTGACTACTGATTGTGTGGAAATGACCAAAGATTTCCAGGGAGGAGCACATAAGAGACTCCTGGGTTTTTTCATGCATTTTGTTGTCCAGTGTATTATGATATTATCCCCTCAACTACATTTTTGCAAACTTATAAAATATTCTGTGCCAGAAAGTGATTAAATTTTGTGAATGGATAATGCCGCCACCCCCTCCCCAACACACACACAAATAATGTTGTTATTTCATGACATTGGCTGATGTGCTTGATTCTGGAGATAAAAGTCTTCACATCCAGGAGTTCAGTCTCCTTTTAATGCTTTCTCAAGGAGGCATGCATAAGGAGATGTGAATGGATGAAGGAAGAATTGAGACTGATGGTTGACAATTGTTTCCCATCTCAAAACCCTTTTTAATCATGTCTCCTTCCAACAACGCCAAGTTTTCTATCCCTTTAGAGCTCCACTTCAGATGGATGCTATTCCTTACCTGATCTCTCTGGTTTCATGAAAATGAAATTTATGTATTCAATCTGCCAACACACCTAATGTACAGTAGGTACAGATAAAACTTGTTGAATGAAAGGAAAGCTCACTTTGAGTTATTGTTTCCACATGCTAAGGAAGTAGGAAAGTTGAGGTTCTTCTCCTTATATGGGGTGTGAAGAAAAGGACAGAATTAAGAGCAAAAGCAAGCAGCCATTCATGAAGAGCATGAAAATCAAAGAAATATAGGCCCTGCCTATGCATAAAACAAGTAAAAAGTATGACTAACAGGAGAGAATTACTGCAATTTAGACGCCATTATCAGAGTTACGGGGGTGATGTGTAAACATTGCATTGTTCTAGAATAGCATTCCTCTTCAAAAATCACAAAAGTAAAACAACACCTTACAGATGAAAAGCTTTAAACAATGTCAAATGCGGAGTGCCTGCTACCCTAGCTCTTCTTAAAGAAGAGTTTAGGATGGACCTCAGACATTATTAACAAATATCTGAAGGGGTATCATGGAGACAAGTAGAATTGCTCTGAGGTCAAAGATTAGATAAATGGCAATTTCAAAAGAACAAAGGAGAAGAGATAAGGCTATATCTTAAATAGAGTGTAAGTAAACAGACACCTTTGAGAATAAGGGATTATTGTTCCTTGTACATTTTATTGAAGAGATGAAAAATTGCCTTTATCTTAGGGTAACATTCGCCTTAGGCATAGAAGCAGAGCTTGCCCTTTCTTGCCAACCAACACACAAGTATTTAGCCTTAATGCTGTTTGTTTTAACTTGAAGGTCACTAAGAGTTGCTATGAATGTCTTCCAACTGAGAACATGTCTAGATGGAATAACAACTAGTTTCGTATACTATAATCAGTTCGCTTTCTTGTTTTTTTTTTTCTTGTTTGTTTTTTGTTTTGGATTTTTTGGTTTTGTTTGTTTGTTTGCTTGCTTGCTTGGGATCAGGTCACATAAACAAGAGCATCTGTCGCTGTCAGCTTGTGCCAGGCCCTGCCATTGGTTCATCTAACCTTGCAGTTAGTCACAGGTCTAGTGAACTCTATCGCTCACAGAGGTGTGGGCTCTGTGTCTGGATCCACTGTTTCTCATCATCTGAAGTATTACAATTTGGGTTGATGACCAGTAGTAGATGGGCAGTACTTAAACCTCAGTCTGAGAGCCAGAAGCATGACTATTATCCTGCCCAATGCCATCAGAGGAACAGTTACGTATATTCTAGGGAAAGCTGAAGACCCTGGAAAAATATATTGAAATTGCCAACTAACATGTGTTTGATCTTACAATGGTAGTGCTAAAATATTTTTTAAAAGTCTTTGCATCCCCCTAAATGTGGCAGTAGATGTTTTTGTTTTGTTTTGTTTTTTGGTAATAGCTTGTCCTGAAAATACCACTTGCCTTCAAAGAGACTGAAGTTTCATCTGGTGTTGTAATCAAGTTAATAAATGCCCTGGGATCATTTAAAACAATGTACTCAATCTCTTGTCCTATTGTGTACTTCATCTCTTGAAGTTTAACTTGCCTTTGAGAAAACAATGGAAGCAACCTGACTTTGCCATGCACATCCAATGGAATCAGCTTTCCAATCTAAGTTAAATGCTTAGCTTTAATTTTAAACTATGTACTACTCTTCCACTCCCCTGGGCCAAAATAATATATGTATGTGTTTTTTGTGGTAATCACTTATGGAAAGCAAACAGGTTGAAAACAATCATAAAACAAATGTCTGATAAATAACGGCAGCAATCTGTGGTTGTATCTCAGTACATCCGCCCTTCCTTGATGTCTGCATACTGATATGCTCATCTCACAATCTTCCACATTCATTGTCTGTTTAAAAGTGAGCCAAGGAAGGAGAAAAAGCACCTCAACTCCAGTTAGCATGATGCTTAGATAAGCTCAGCTTACCTAAGGGTAGGTTGCGGTCTATTTCCCATACTGTTAAGCAATCTTTACAGAGTCAAAAACATCCTGGCAATAACAGAAAGACATAGTAAAAGGATGACTGCCACCTGATGTGCATCATCTTAACAAAGGTGGGGCAGTTGTGAGGGACAAAATGATCACAGGAGGGCCAGAAAGCATTAAGGAAAAAGAAAGTCCCATGGGCATGAGGTCCCATGTGGTACTGTAACCAGGGGAAATGGGGTCCACCAGCAGGTTCTTAGGTCTGCAGATTACAAATATTTAAAACTGTCTCAAAAGGAGCACAATAATAATTTTATCGAAAACTGGGTAAGCTGTGGTTCTTGGCAGCTGCCAGGAGGAGGAGAAAATGATAAAAGGAGATGAGGGGAATCTAGAAATTAGGCAGGCTAAGCCACAGAAGTCCTTGAGCAGTTGTGGAGTTAAGTCATCAGAGATACAGAGGATAGCTGGAGTGGCAGGGCAAGCAGGCTTAGATATTTGATTAGTATTTGCAGAAAGGAGATAAAAGAAGAGAAAGGGAAAAAAACAGTTAAAACTTTAATAGACTGTAAGTAAAAAGACATCTGCCTAGACAAGGTGGGAACAGTGGAGAACTGGGTGCCCAGAGTATTTTTTTCCCTTGTTTTTATCGAAAGGATGAAAATTGTCCTCCTCTCTGGCTGATGTGGGCCTTGGGTATAAAAGCAGTACGCCCCCATCTGGGGCCAACCAAGAAGGGTATACTTAGTTAGCATTTGTCCTTCACCTTCTAGTTTAGTTAGCTTTAAATCAGGGATGAATAATGAACATCTATTACTGTTAAGTTTCCTTTTGATTTGGTTAACTTTGGTCCAGTTTAAAACCCCTATCATCGGCTCACCCATAACCTTATGATTAGTGACAGTGGCTTAGGACTCCTTATCACTTCCTGAAAGGCTGTTTGTTGATTTGTTTCCAGTCTAGCCACTGGAGACCAGCAATGTAGAAGACAGTGCCACCAGCTTAGAAGTTGTCCCTCTGAAAGCCCATCTCCCTTGTGAAACCTTTCACTCTCTGTGTACCAGGATGTTACTGTTCCCTGATCATGATCATTTGACTCAGAGGAGGCTGACATATTGATTGTCATATTTTCCAAAACATGACCCAGAAGTAGATGTCTGCAGGGGCCATTAATTCCCTCTCTTCCTGGCTAGCATCCTCCTTCAGCATCTCAGCAAAGATAGAGAATATTCACCCACACATGTGTGACCAAATGGATTCTACCAAGAGTAACGTTGCATTGCATTTGGGGAAAAGTTGTTGATTTTAGTCATTGAAAATGATTCCCAAATCCATGTTGAAAAAGTTCCATTGTAACTTTTATTGACATCAGTCACTATAATTAATTGGGTAAACTGTTCAGCAATATTTTCATTTATTAAAAAACTAAGAATAAGTGAAAATATTGGTAAACATGACTCAATATTAAAAACTGTCATGGAGCCTGTGAAAATGTAAGCATCTCATTAGAAGGTGCTTAAAACAGATGTAACTGGGAAATGGGGGGTGGTAGAAAAATGTGAACCTATAAAACATAGAACATGTTGGAGTTGGAGAGATGACTCAGTTGTTAAGAATACTTTCTGCTCTTGTGGAAGACCCTGGTTCTATCCCCAGCATTCACAAAGCAGCTCAGAGCTGTTTATAACTCCAGTCCTAGGGGATCTGACTCCCTCTTCTGGACTTTAAGTATAACAAACACACACACACACACACACACACACACACACACACACACACACACTCAGTCAAAGCACTCATAAAAATAAAATTTTTTTTTTAATCAGACAGATTGTTAATGACAATAAAAGATTAGGAAACTTGCTTCCTGAAATCTAAGTCAGTGTTCTAATCATGTCATTAAGTTCAATTATGTATAAGTTCAGCTTGATCTCCATGGCCAGAAATGAGAGAATCGAAATCCTTGTGCTTCTATTTCCTTCCTTATAACATGGGAATAAAAGTGCCACAAGGATTAAGATGTGGAAATGAAGTACCACAGAGTGGTTGAATTTTCAGCAGTAGTATTTATATTTGTAAGGATGATGAGACTAATGCAGTAGATATAAATATCACAAAGCAATAACTTTATAAAGTGCTATGAGAGACCAGAAAGTTAAAAAAAAATTACTGATCCAATCAACTGCCCATATATCCTTCTAAGATTTAGAAGACAGGCCTATTAAAAATCTCTAGACCTAGTTCCAGAGCATGGAGGGAGACAAAACCAAGTGCATTTAATAAAAATGATGAGGTGGGGGATATGTTTCAAAGGGCAGGAGAGCTCACCTCATAAATATGAGACCTTAGATAAGATCCCCTGAACTCACATAAAAAGTGGGGTGTGATTATGCAAGCTCATTATGTCCTGCACTGGTGTTGCAGGGTTGGAGGGTGTGGGGGTGTGGGCAGAGATAGGACGATTGCTGGGGTTTACTGGTCAACCAGCCTAGATGGAAAGGGTGAAACTGCGGGACAGAAACTAATAGAGCAGGGCACCTGAGGTTCACTGACTTAGATTTCAGGAAGCAAGTTTCCTAATCTTTTATTGTCATTGACAATCTGTCTGATTAAAAAAAATATTTTTACATGTCTGAACTCTACAGGTATATGCATGGACATTCATCTCTCTCTCTCTCTCTCTCTCTCTCTCTCTCTCTCTCTCTCTCTCTCGTGTGTGTGTGTGTGTGTGTGTGTGTGTGTGTGTGTGTGTGAGAGAGAGAGAGAGAGAGAGAGAGAGAGAGAGAGAGAGAGAGAGAGAGAGAGAGAGTCTAAACAGTTATGAAGTTCCTTGAATATAAAAAAAAAAACTAAGTTGTGTTACAGGAGACCCTGTTTGAAAAAACAAGCATGAAAAAGACTTGGCTATGTGAAGGGCATCGTCAAATGTGAGATCAAACACCTTAGGATAGATGTCTCTTTTTTCCTTACATGGGAAACCTTTGTACAGGATGTGAAAATCAACAGGTACCTTCCCAACATCGTCATTCCAGTAAGTTTTGTCAGCATCCATTGAAACAGTTCTCCTAAGTGTTGTTATCATTCTCTGTTTATGTACATAATCAGCCCTTGCACCAGTGGGCAATAGGTCATGTCATATTTGAGTTCCCAATATACACCAAGAGGTAAGAAAGGGAAAGAGATTTCTACAAGGCTAGACAATGTAAGCATTCTAAACATGATCAAGATTGAACACAAGAGTATCAATCAGGGTTGTTCCAGTCAAAGCCTGTACCAATCCTCCAAGATAAACAACTGTTACTCTGTCCAGACAATGAGCACAGGAAGCCGAAATACATTGCTCCAACTCATGGAAGAAGGATCATATTACTACCAGTCAGCAACTGTAATTTCAGAATAAATATCATTGTGCAATACTTATGTACACATTCTAAGTCTATTCTCCTACCAAATAAATACATTTTGATGTATGTTTTTGTCCCTGAGGGAAGAGTGTCACCCCACAGCTAAAATAGTAGACTTAGTCTCGAAACCAGGCCTGCCTTGACTTCTGTGCAGACTTTCTTCACAGCCTTCAACATGATGCCACTAAAAGGCCATTCCCATCCCAATTTAATGGCCAATTTCTAACCAGAACTGTGTCCCATATTGTATCATTCGGAATCACAAGATTACTTGGAAATTACACTGCGGTGAAGTATTTCCCAGGGCACAAGCGGGGACTGGTGAGTTATGAGTCAGAATAGAATAAAAATACAAAGTCATAATGAAATTGATCTTTCTTTCTTCATGATTTTACTTATCAATCCATCATAACATGATTTTTTTTTCCTTTGGATTCAGAGTCAAAGAGTGTCAAAATCACTGTCAAGACTCTAGAATCAGCAAGCCTAAAGCAAAATGCTGTTACTACCGCTAATATTACTTAAAGGATGCCTAGGACAAGATTCTAGAGGACTCCCTTTCCCACACTATAAGACCTTCCCTTACTTTGTTGGATCAAAAGAAATAATCCTTTTCTGGAGGGCAAACTCTCCTTACCAGTGGCTATTGAAACTTTCTTGACAGCAATATGGCACTACACAGTGGATGACAAGAGATGAAACGCAAGAATTTTACTGATTCAAATACTTCATGGTGGCAGAAAACACATCCATGTCCTAAACATGCAAATGAGAGTTTACAGACAGAAGAAAACAATATTTTATTCTATCGAGACTTGAATGAATAAACTGCTAAATGAACCAAGAATGGAATACCATATGGAAAAGACCGAAAACACATGAATGAGCAAGACATAAACTTTGGTCTTTGGAAAAATCAGAATATTTACATTTTACTGAATGCGTATTTTCAGCAAATATTTATTTAATACCCAACATTTTGTAGGTACTTTGCTAGGTGCTAAACCAAAACAACCATATTTCTCCCCTAAAAGTAAAAAAAAAAAATCTTTTCTAGCAGTCATATAAGGAGATATAGATTTTAAATTATTTTTAAATTGTTATATATGTGAATTTTTTCTGCCTGCATGCATGTATGTACACCACATGCATGCCTGAGGCATGCAAGACCAGAAGAAGGCTTTAGATTCACTAAAACTGGAGTTACTGATGTTTATGTGGAGAAATGTGGGTTCTGGGAATCTAATCTAGGCCCTTTGGAAGAGCAACAAGTACTCTTAAATTCTTAAATTCACCTCTCAAGTCCATAGAATCAAAATTATTTTAAGTGACATGAAGAATACCATGACCATGAATGTAAATGAAGGGTAAGGTTAAGGAGGATTCAAGAAAAAAGGGAACATTTCATGAGAAAATATTTATTAACACATCTTAAAGTTTGAATGAAGAAGTTTATGTTTTACTTCTCAGGAAGAACACAGAAATGACCAACATGGCTGGGAATATTAAGGAGAATGCCATCCAAAGGTAAAGCAAGTAGAAAGAAGTAGAAAGAAGTCTAAACCCATTCCAAGGATCTTGAAGAATGGAAAACTGGAAAGAAGTATGGTCACAGTTGCATTCCACAGAGACTGTTGCATGGACAGAGCGCTGAAGTGGTTGGAAGTGTGTATAAGTTTTGGACATAAAACAGAGAGAGAGAGAGAGACAGAGAGAGAATGGTGAGAAAAAAATTGCAGACTTTTTTGGGCAATTGGTAAAGGAATCATCAAGATGAATAGTAAGGTTTTACTTGAGTAATCAATTTGAAATAAAAAAGCAACAGTCAAGAAAATGAAGAAAAATTCTAAGTGATTAAAATAATAGCACAGGGCATGCTACATTTGAGATGCCTATAGGATGTCCTGAGAAAGATATCAAACTTCATATCCCCAAATTTTCCCATTCATAAAAATCAATATCCTCACATGCCCCTTCATGACTCAGGCCCTTACTGTTTTCTCGGTATCATGCCCCACATTTCTCTCTCATTTCCCTCAAAATGGGCTGTCATACTCAATGATGGTGAATACATCAACTGGTTCTTGCCTCAGAGCCTAACCCTGAACTTTCTCTCTGCCTGGGATGAATATTCATAGCTTTACCCATAGTTCAATTTCTTACTTCCTTCTGTTTGGATGCTATCTGGTCATCAATGCATTTTCTTACCACTTTGTTATGAGTATCCCCCACCTTCCATTGACATCTCCCCAGTCTTCTCCATAAATTTGTCATAATCTTATTTTTATAATCTTTTATTATTGCCTATTGTCTGTCTCCCTCAACTAAAATGTATGGAAGCTCCATGAGATACAGAGTTCTATGTCATTTGTATCCAGTAATATATACCGAAAGATGGGTAGTGTTTAACAGTTCTGAAGACTTGAAGAAGGTCTGAGAATTTACCCTACTGGTTAGCTGAAACATTAGCCAGTCACCATTTGGGAATGTTGAAATAAGCCAGGCACCAAGGTCAGGCAAATGACTTAATTATTTTGTAACAATAGCTAGCGTGTCAATATTTGTATCAAAGTCCAATTTCCCAAAGATGATGTAAGGCAGACCATATGACATCTATGCAGAAAGTGTCCTGTGCTGTGAGTAAAAGACACCAAACTTAAAGTAAAAAAAAAAAAAAGTAAGTCTAAGTCGTTTTAAGGAGCAGTAACTCCACCTTAGTGCTGCTCTGAAATATGTTCTTTATTATTCTAGACAGTAAAAGAAAAAAACTTACCTTTCATGACAAAGGAAGACATTATTTCATATGTCAAGGCTGTTTGCTATACAAAAAACAAAAATCCTGGAAAAGATAGTTTGAAACAAAGTATTGATTATCTCTACTCACAAGACAAGCAGAAACTTGAAATAGAGAAGTACCACCATGCATGGTAGATACTCAGTACATATCAGTTAATGAAGGATCAATCCTGTGAGTTACTTATTACTGTTACATCAATTTTCAAATGCATAAATTGAAGCAATCAGAAAGTGAATTGATTTTCTAGAGGCATGCAGCTACTCTGGTAAGCACACACAGCCCCAATACAGGGAACTGAGGAGACCAGGAGACAGGTAACTGAGTCCTCTTTATCTTTTACTCTACCCTGCCATCAGCCTGTCAAGCATTAAAGAACGCATGGAGACTAAAGAGAGAAATGTGAAAAAATGAAAAACAGGAATGGAAGAAAAGGAAAGAATGGAGAGTACCTTTGAGCTGTCCACTTTTGCTCATCTGTTCAGAACTACAGAGGAGACAGGACTTTTGATCTCGCCTACAGACAAGAAAACCAGGTTCAGGAAAGCAGGGAGCATTTCTCAAAACCTGAAAGGATATCAGGAATCAAGGTAAGTAGCTGTTCCTGGAGAATTTGGGTCCAGCCTTTCCTGCCCTGTTTACTACTCAGGTAATATTTCCCCAGCCTGACAGCCTCACAGAGTCAATCAATAACCAAGGATATCTATCATACAGCACAGTGGGTGGAGCCTGGTGCTACCATCTGTCTATAAGACCACTCCTCAGTTTCTGAGGAGAAGTACAGTACTCCTGACCTTTGCACCTGGATCTGCAACCATGAAGGTGGCAACTCTCTTTCTTGGCGCCTTGGCCCTGCTCAGTTTAGCAGGTAGGTGTGTTTGCATATTCTTCAAAAATTAAAAAAAAAAAAAAAAACTTTGATCTATTGCTTTACTGAATATATCTCGTGGAAATTTAGATAGTCTAGTGTTAGCTCATTGGTGCCAGTGAATTGAAATGAAGTCAATGGAGTGAATACCAAGAAGAAGTATCTCTAGCGTGAATTACAGAAAGAAGTCATTTCTAACATAAATGAAGAAAGCATCTCCGGTAAGACGTGCCCAGAGATAGTCACGGCCTGCTCTAAAACAAGGCTGCTACTCCATTGGGGATGTGGTAGAGAAGAAAGGGTTTCAACCTAAAATACCCTTCCAACTCTGGAAATGGTCACTAGACCATGTGAGGCCGACTTACGAAACTGAAATTCCTATGAACTCGCACAAAATAGGTAACAATGACTGCCATTTAGTTTGCATAAAAGTCATATTTTGAGTGATTAGAAGTTTGATGTTTGATCTGTAGGATGTTTAGAAAGAAAACATCCTGTTTGAACCGGTGAAGGAATGCTCAAACTTACCATGAGACTGTTGGGAGGCGAATCTGGTTGAGATGGGTTTGGCTTTTGTAACTGGCATTGATGGACACTCTCCCCTCCCGTGGCTCAGGCAGAACTTTGACAAGAGCCTCATCTATGCTGAGCTAAGAAGGGGAACACCATTGCTTGTTGTTTTAGATAAATATTTATAGAAGAAAAGGGCCCTTTGTCCCACCTTAAGCCTAATAATTAATATAACTAGATGCCTGTAGTAAGCTTCCGCTCATTAATTTTTAGACTCGTTTACATTCTGGATCCAAAGGGACCCGAGCAGCCGCACCTTCTCTGATGAATCCCCACGTTCCTTTTCATTTCTTCAGAGATCATTGACTGAAAATTAAGTATCAGGAACATTTCTCCTTTGGGGGGCTATCAGATTAGATTCCTTTCCCTGGTAAACTCATCTACATTCACAGTTGCCATCTTCTCTTTTTAAAAAAATATAAATAAATAAATAACTTTTTGAGAGTTTAACATGATTACATCATTTCCCCCTTCCCTTTTCTCCTTCCAAACCTTCCCATATACCTTCTTGCTCTCTTTCAAATTCAATTTTTTTTCATTGTTGTTACATACAAGCATATGTATCATATGCTTCGATGTCAGCAAGACTTGTTTTCTGAAGAATGGAATCTTTTCTGAACTATGTAGATACCCAAAAGACAACATGGACCTTTAGTCAGTAAGTGTAATGCACCTGTGGGAAAATGTTCTTTGGGAACTGATGGTGAGCTGGCAGAAAAGCCCCATTTTTAACACTATTTACAAAAGGAACTTAATTACATCCCAAGGCCCGATGGCTATTTCCCATACTGCCACTCACACCCTGAGAAACAGATATTTCTCAGTCACTGATTGAGATGAAAATTCTATGGGATGCAGAAAGAACACTGATGGACACCCAGAAGGTGTCTGAATAATTAGTGCCAATATGTTTCAAACTCTGAGTACATAATTTCTATTCTCAAGGAAGTGGATCAAATTTTCTGAAATGCCAAATGGAAATGCTCAGTAGCAGTCAGAATTTTACTTAATACTTTTCAAGATCTTAGCAGGCAGGGAGTGGAGAAAACCTATCCAGTGTCCTTGAAAGTCTATGGAAATAAGAGGTGGGAAGTGGATAGTGGAAGCAGAGAAGTTTCTGTGAAAACTGCAGTCTTTTGTAAGTAAGAATAGATCTGGCTTCTTTACTTGGGATCCTAGTTGACATGTCTGATTTATGTTTTCTAGGTAATACTACAGCTGACTTCGTGGGCAAAAAGGTAAAGAGAATTGTATAATTTCTTGTTTCTTATAATTTATAATTTCTAAATTCTCTAATTTCCTATGCAAGCTGTTAGAAAGGTTGAGGGAAGGTCCCCCAAGTATTGATCCATGAGGAGTGAATGAGTGCCAGCAAAACTGGTGGTCGCGCACGCCCACTCGGGAGGCAGAGCCAGGCGGATCTCTGTGAGTTCAAGGCCAGTCTGGGCTACCAAGTAGTCCCAGGAAAGGCACAAAGCCACACAGAGAAACCCTGTCTCGAAAAACAAAAAACAAAAAACAAACAAACAAAAAAACTGGTGGTCGACGTCCTGGAACGGAGGGGTGATGATGCCACACCCAGGAGCTGGAATTCAGGGTCGAAGAATCACTAGCTATGTGACTTTAACTCAATTCATCACTTTGTGATCCTTCCATTGTGGAAGAGTGGAATGATAGCCTTACAAGATTGTTATTGAGTAGATTGGTGGATGGATAATTGACAGTTTCGATTATGGGGTGAGACTTTTCCACTAGAACGATGCATAAAAATAAGACAGTGCCCTATGAAAGGTGTTTAATAATAATCAGCAAGGAAGACTACCCTGTTAGCAGCTGGCCTTCAGGAAGCCAGCACACCAGGAAATGTGAGCTTGAGAGTTTTCTTCTTCTTCCTCTTCTTCTTCTTCTTCTTCTTCTTCTTCTTCTTCTTCTTCTTCTTCTTCTTCTTCTTCTTCTTCTTCTTCTTCTTCTTCTCTCTCCTCCTCCTCCTCCTCCTCCTCCTCCTCCTCCTCCTCCTCCTCCTCCTCCTCCTCCTCCTCCTTCTTCTTCTTCTTCTTCTTCTTTTTACCAAACCTCATCATAGCATCATGATGTAAGTTGGGAACTGATGTTTTCCCAGTTTGCAGATGAAGTGACAGATCAAGGGCGGAATTAGTAGACAGCCATAACTTGACTTTAATCAGATTTTCTGATTCCAGGGCAGATTTCTTTTGTTGTTGTTATTGCTTTCTTATACAACATCCAGTGTCATTATCCTAACTGAAAAAGATTAATTTAAATTTTTAAAAATATTTTAAGATCAAACATTGAAAATGATAGAAAGTGACTGTTCTTAATTCTGTGTTTAGGCTGATTGCAATTATGGAGTTACAGGATGTCCCAGGATTTATGACCCTGTGTGTGGGATGGATGGAATTACTTATTCCAATGAATGCACGCTGTGCTCTGAAAACAGGTGAGGATAAAAATCAATTTAAAAGTACTTATTTTAACTTACTTACAATTAGAATTTCACGTTATCCTATTGAAACCTAGGTCAATAAATAAACCTTTCTTTTCATAAATTTGGTATGATAATATGATTTAAAAATCGCTTGGATGATAAAAGCCCTAATTTTCTTAGCAATATAGTTAATAGTCTAGATTTTCAAAAAGCCTGTACATACAAAATAACTTTAATCTGAAAAAAATAATTCTCCACAATAGCTCAAATGGCATTTTCTAATGCTCTCCCAAATTAGCAAATGTGAGTTATATAGGTTTTAGTGAACAGAAATATATTTTATAACATGTGTATTCATGGGAATGAAATCTAGGCTCAGTGTAGTTTAATTTTCTGACGTGTTTAAAGTTGGGGAACAGGAATCACTCAGGACTATGGGACAAAAAGACGTATCGGTTTTTCTCTTGCACTATGGCCGAGCAGTCAACCATGTGCCAGTTATTATGCCTGTGTCCCATGTGTTTGTGACAGAAACAAACAAAACAAACACCAAAAACACAGCCCACCTCATGAGCATGTGTAAGAGCTTCTTATACGTGGTGGAAATTAACAGCAAAAAAGAGTGTACAATGTTGTGTGACCAAGCAAAGATGGCAATATCTTCTAACTGAAAGGGCAAAAAACAAAAACAAAAACAAAAAGCAAACAAACAAAAAAAATGTTTAATGAAAAAAAGTACCATTTAAATGAGACTGAGTTTCAACTAAACAACAGGGATCCCACATGGGACAGGAACCACTTAGATTTTCTAGAATTGACTCCATGTTAAAGACTTCAGCTCAGACTCAAGTGACTATAAATTGTCACTGTTCCTCTGCATGAATCTCCTCCCTGTAATGCAAATTCTTTTCTGGGATGGCTCTAAAAGAGTTCAGAAAAGTCTCAGAGTTTATCCAGGATTGTAGACATTTTTGACCCCAAACACTAGGCATTCAGCTTTATGGTGAGGATTCTGCCAGTGTGTAAAATATGCCAGGCATGATAGCACATGCCTGCCAACCCCACACTGCAGGCCAAGACAGAAAAAAAACTGAGTTCTAAGCCAGTCTGTTCTTTCACCTGTCAGCCTGGGCTACAGGCTGAGCTCCTGGCTCAGGCGTTTGGGGAGGAACAGGGGAAACTTGTAGAAAGAATACGTTTGAAACCACTTGTTAATTTTCTCATGACCTATGTTGTTGACATTAAGGTCAAGCATCATTATTTCCATCCACAGGGAGGAGGAAAGCCCCATAACACCCTTGAGACTTGTGAAATCTCCAAGTGTGAGCTCTAAAGTCTGAAGGCCTCTATTTAGAGCGAAGCATTCGGAAAATATGAGCAAAATGCTGAACACGCTCGCCTTTGACCTTTTAACCTACTGGTTGCAATTAGCTCTTTGTATTCTTTCAAATACGTGTGAATGTAAGAGGCACATTCCACTGCCCGAAAGTGCAATGTTTTCCCCTGTGTTCTGAAATAATATTTATGTCTCAAGATAGGTTTGTCTTTCTCAAACGTAAGAGGATGATCTGAGGTTTCTATAGTGGCTTTGTTTCGATTGCCCATTAAAAGTCATACATACAAACAACAAAATTGGACTCAGCAGGTTGTATCTATTTGTACACACACACACACACACACACACACACACACACACAATAATAATAAAAGAAAAAGAGCCTATCAATTTGAAAGTGAGTGGGCAATGAGGGTTTGGACAGAGGGATCTTGAGAGTGGTTAGAGAAGAAAAGTAATATAATTATATTTTAATTAAAAATGTCATCTTTTGAAGTTGCACAAAAATGACTTGTGTGGTAACTATTACTAGAGCCAGGCTCTGAGTCTAACTCCTGGGATTTGAAACACCAAACAGGCCTTTCCTGTGATAGGTCCCATGTGTATAAGGCGCCTGCCAGGCATGTTAAGTCAGGACATTGTATGTCAGAAGAAACACTTTGTCAGAGAAGCTCTTAACAACTCTTTTCTATAGGAAAGCAGTGTCTGACAGAACTTTCTGTGGTGCTAGAAGTGTTTTCTGTCTGTGCCGGCCAATACAGAGCCACTGGTGACATGTGCTAGTCACTGACTCTTAAGCACACATAGTATACTGAGAAACTGAAGTGTTAATGTTGTTAAACTTTTAAGTGTAAGTAACCCAATGTGGCTAATGAGAAGAAGGAACCAAAGTGAACAGCACAGCTGTGGATAGCAGACTTATATAAGCAACTTTGAAATCGGCATTATTATCAGTTAATGTTAATGTTAAAGTGAAGAAACAAAAGATCCAGAAAATGTACATGTGAAAATAGATGAGTATCACATCTTCTCCAATAATAGAGAAAAAATTGTTGCATTCCAGTCTGTTCAAGGAAACATTAACTACAAAGATAATGCTAGAAGCTGTCTTAGAACTAAGGAACAATTACAGAATTAAAGGGCATTTAGATTTTGTGAGAGAAACTGGTTTGGTAAAGGAAACATGGGAAGGGCAGAGAAGATTTTATCTACAGAGGCCTCAGTATTGGCTGCTATTATGAGACTCAAGATGGCCTGACAGGTTCAAGCCCCCATCTTCTAAGACAAAATGTTAAACAGTGAGAAGGCCCTGCTATAGCCTTGGCATCAACTAAGATTTCCATATTGTTAGCAAGTTTGCAGCATCTGCAGTAAAAGAAACAGTATTGAATTTGAGATTAATTTCAAAGGTTCCCAGTAACATTCCATTAGATCTGTAAATACTAATGATAGAAACGTTTACTATTCTGTTGTATCCCATGTAAATACAATAGAAAGCAACAAATACCCAGTGAAAAGTGAACGAATGAATGTATTGGAAAAAGAGAAAACTGGGAATAAAACATAAACCTCTCTTCTTTTAAAAGGGGAAATTATTTTTTTAACTTTCATTGTCATTCTCACATAGTCACTTATTTGTGCCAATAAAGTTCAAGCTGACCATTATTTGTTTTCTTCAATTCTTCTACAGGGAACGCCAGGTTCCTGTCCGCATTAGAAAATACGGGCCTTGCTGAAAGTCAAGATTTCGAACTCTTTTAAGACTACCACTATGCTTGGCTAGCCTGTTTGTTGAATAAATGCATCTGAATAGACCTTGTTCTTCCCAAAGCTTTCTGTTCAAAGCCATGGGAGAATATCTTGGGGATTGGGAACTTGGGAAAGATCCAGACTAGACTGATCTTCACCAGTTAACTCCTCACACCTGTAAAATCAGCCGTCAGAGATAATGACAACACACAGTTGAGCACAAACCTGTGCAATGAATAGGGTTTGGCTAAGAGTGAAGAATATATCCCATGCCATGCCCAGGAAGTCATCTGGCAAGGAGAAAGGGGGCCATCTACCCAAGGAACTGAGTGTGAACATTTTGTGTGGCTTGTACTGCTTCATTTGTAAGGCACCACAACTCTGCAGGGTTCCTCTTGTCTTGTGAGTAAACTTGGAAAAGTAAAATCACTTGACTATCAATGTAGCCAACAAGCTGCAGGGATGCTCTTTTAGATCGGGGCTGGCCTGAAGGTCAGTGCTGCTGCCATGAGCCCAGTCACCTCATGTGGATTATGCCTTGACTTTCTTCAGTAGGAATTCTAGATCATATCCCCCTATTTTAAGGTCTTCTGTGTCTATATTCAATAATAATGAATAAGATAGAAACAAGGAAATATTCCCAAGGGGGAAATATCTACAACTACTTAAAAATAAAAGGAAAAGCAACTTGAGATTCTGAGTCTCTAAAAAGTTAGTCTGCGATGGAGAGGGAGTAGAGAGCTAACACAAGCAGGCTGTGTCAGGATCTATAGTACAGTGGGGGGTGGGTCAGCCACTGAGCTGAAAATAATCAAGGCAAAGTTTTCTGCATTGGGGAAGCTGAGCTGTCTAGTCACCCACTTCTGATGACATGCCAATATTCCTGTCTTGAAATTGAACTCTGACCACTAGAGGGTGATGTAGTCTAGCAACTGACTCAACTGAAGCAGCCTGCCGGCTCTCACTAAATGCCTTGCTAACTCAAGTTATGGATGCAAGATGGCTTCCAGCATCTTATCTGTGATGCTAGAGGACACTTGAAGGACACCAAACATTAAAGAAGTCTGTGATGGTAAAATCAATTTAATCATTCAATGTTTTAAGTTGCCACGTGTAGTTAGACCAGTCTGCAAGTCCTCAAGGAAAAAAAATGATTTGTGTTTTTTAAAAATATATATAATTATAAGGTAATCTCAAATCATATATTTTTAATGGCTTTGCTTCCTGGGCCTCTCAGAAGGCACGTGGATTCTATGTCCATGTCTGGTGGTTGCATTTCAAAAGGGTGGATTCATGAACCAGAATATGCTTAAAAGAAAGAGACTATGAGCATTGATATCAATATAAAACTCCAACCTATGAAGAGCAATTAAAATAAGGAAAATTGGCTAACAGGAAAACCCCTTAGCACTTGGAAGGTCCTTCCAAACAATTCAGGGGTTAAGAATATCGAACAGCTCAACTCTAAACATCTGTTCATACACACACATACACACACACACACACACACACACACACACACACACACACACACACACACGAGCCAGAACGCCAGAGTTCAGAGAACATTGAGGAAGAAGAAGTAGAAATAGTACAAAAGTCAGAGAAAGAGGAGTTCTGTGAAATGCTATCTGTAGTTACCTATACAAGACCTGTACAAAGTTGCATCCATCAATATTCTATTATTAATGAGGAAGGGGCTCGTGACGTCACATCCCTCTCTGAGAAGCTACTGACAGCTAATGAGTGTGAAAGGAAAGTCAACAACACTCATTAAACTTATTAGGTCGTTTTTTAAAAGTATAATACAGGCGTTTTGATATTTGTGTTTTAAAATATAACATACTTCTTAATTCTCTGAGAACATGATATGTAAGCAATAGATTCTGATCATATTTACACATCCCCAGCTCCTCCCTTCCAACTCCTTCTGAGTTTCCCTTTCCTAAGTGTCCCCTTCCAACTTTATGTCCTGTTTTTAAAATAACTCACTGAGTCCAATTAATGCTGCTCATATACTCATAAATGTAGCACTATCCACTGGTACTGTCAATCTACCAAAGACTACACCCCTAAAGAAAATTGATTCTCCCTCCCCTAGGAGCCTTCAGCCATCAATAGCTCCCCATTTAGGGGTAGGTACTTCTGTGGTCCTCCCATATTTATGCTGGAATGTTGATTGGCTTGATCTTGTATAGGTAATCACAGGTGCTGTGGGTTCCTGAGGGCAAGAAACCTGTCATGTCCAGAGAAGAGTTTCCCCTAAGTCCCTCCTGATCTCTGGCTCTTAAGATATTTCCACCCTCTGCTGGAGGGGGGAATATCCATTTTCTTTAATGATGTGATATGGGGTGTATCAACCTCATTCTAGGGCAGGCCCCATGCTCAGGAGCAGTTTTCCATACATATAGAACTTCATGTTCTATGGTGACTTTTTTCTTTTGATTTTTGTTTCAGTTCTAATTTTTAAGAGAAAGAAAAAAACATGAAGTTGGGAGAGGGTAGAAGTGGGGGAGAATCTGGGAGGAGTAAGAATGTAATAAATATATAATGTTTGAAATTCTGCAAGAATAAATAAAAATAAAACTATCCACCCACCCTTCTATGTTTTCTGAGCCTGGGGGAGGGAGGTGCAATACTCATTTATGGCAGAGCACTCCACACAGACTTGTTCTCTGTACCTTCACCAGTTGGGAGTCTCTGTATCATCTACACAAAGATGTTTCTTTGATAAGGATTGAGAGCTGCACTATTTATGGATATAGATGTATGTTTTTGAAATCAGTTTTATACTATGTCCACTTAGCAGAATAATACTAGCAGGTTTACCTCTAGGGCTTATAGGTCCACAAGTTTGGGGTTTTGGCAACATTTACAGAACCTAAGACTAAGGTTCCTCATGTAGAACAGGCTTCAAGTTCATTCTGAAGGTTGATTACCCCAGTAGCATGCAAGCCACTTCTGCTCCCTATCATATCTTGCCAGAACAGTCAATTTTTTAGCTCCCAGCATTCATAACTGAGTAAGATGTTGCCCTTTCTCCCCCAGTATTTGCACAGCACTTTCTGATCCTCTGAAAGATAGCTAGCTTGACAGAAGCTCCTAGGTCAGTTCTAGCTTGATTTCTCTGTGACTAGAAGATTTGGTGTTTTCCTCAATAGAATCTTACCAGGAAGTTCTGACTGGAAACCGAAATCAATGGAAAAAAAAAATCTGCATTATTTGGAAAGCCTCTTGGATCCCACTAACCACCAACTTTTTAATATAGTCACTTGTAGCTTCTAGGAGAAACATGATTCTTCATGTATGATAACTCAATTTAAACAGTATCCGAGTTTGTGAAACAGTGGGTTTCTCTATGGGTCTTCAAATATTGTCAACATTGCTTAATCTTCCCTCAACTTCTTTCCCTTTATTACCTTCTCATCCCTCTACTTTGCCTATCCCCCACTAGTCCCATTTCTTTCTTCATAACACTCTTGTTCTACTATATCTCCTCCCTTAAGATCTTGCTTTCCCCCTCTGCCTTCCAATGGCCCCTTTCTAGTTTCCGGGCTTCTACAAGCACTTTGAGGTAACACACAAATCTGAAAATTCATTCAATGCTGGAAAGTCAAATGCCAAATATTCTTTCTCATATGTGGACCCAACCATCAGGTCATTAGATTTGTGTGTTTGCTGATAAGCTTTTTACAAAACCCAATGGCTGAGTCCTGGCAAGGCACCTGAAGGTCCTCAGTTGCTGTCCTAAATTTTTACTCATCTTAGATTCCGGGAACAGTAAGTCCCACCAACATCTATTATTGAAATTCACCCCATACCTTGTGTAGGAGCCATTATCCGATATTGGAAACTGAGGCTCTCTGCAAACAAGAATGATCATCTCTTGGGAAGTAAATTGCTTACTCAAAAAACAATGGTGATGACTTCTCTGAAGTTGTCTGGGGCCTCAGGGTTGAGATACTGCCTCACTCTGCTGCACACAGCCAGAAGAATCACATTAAAAACTTGTAATGGACTATAAAGGCAAGCTCTCTAGAGCTTTCTATTTTTTGATTTTACAAACTTCATTATTAAAAAACTTGCAAATAAAATAAACATCATACACAAAAATAAACCAGACCCAAAGTTTATATATCTCAGTGAACTTCTATCCAGTTAGAATAGGCATTCTGAATCTGTAGAGCTTCACATTGGATTTTACACTTTCATTATTTATATATTTTTATGTACTTATTCACCGCCAACCTGAAAAATTAATACCAGAATTAGAACTAGAAAAAAACAATTAGCTTTACATACTTTTATAACTTGTATCTATTACTTGTATTCAGTCTTTCCTCATTCCCTGATATTTAGCCTTTCTTATTCTCTTTTCTACCTGTTATACTGTATCCACATGTATGTTTGTTTACATATGTCCATATAATACTGGATAAGTTCTACATATGAGAAAGAGCATGTATTTTTTTCTGAGCTTGTTTGATCTCACTTAATATTATACATTCTAAGTCCATCCACCTTCCTGCAAATTTTATTTCATTTTACTTTATCTCTCTATAAATATATGTATCACATTTTTATTATTAATTCCTCTGTTGTTGGACAACTAGGCTGATTCCAATTATTTGTTATAGTAATTAAAGCAACAATAAATATTGTTGTTAAAATATCTCTATGGTAGGATATTGGGTTCTCTGTGTATATATATACCCAGGGGTGAAATAGCTGGGTCATATAGCAGTTCTAGTTTTAATTTTTGAGAAATCTCTAAAATGATTTCCATAATGACTATATTAATTTGCATCCCCACCAACAGTGAATAAGGGTTCCTTTCTCACCACATCATCCATAACATTTGTTATCACACTTGGTAATAGTCCTCTGACTGGGTAGTATCTCAAAGTAGTTTGAGTTTGCATTTCTCTGATGACTAGGATTATTAAACGTTAAAAGAAATAGTTGCTGGCCATTTCCACTCCTGTTTTAGTTAACTGTCTACTCATTTAATTTGCCCATTTCTTGGACTTTTAGGGACCCTCACTCAAGTAAAGATTCTTTGCTTTGCTACAGAAAGAATTTCAAGAAGGTTCAGTACAAAGCAGTTTACTAAAAGACATTTTCATGTAGATTCAATCATAAGGATTAAAAGGAAGCACTAGGAAAAAAGTAAGACAGACTTAAGAGCATGTATCCTTCTCAAAGGGAGGGGGGTCATACTTCACTGTCTGTATAGTCATCACATAGAGGACTTTTGAGGTTTTTTTTTAAGTTGTTACTTTCAAAGAGTGGCTTAGGAACTAAAGTGAGATTACAGGGAAATTCCAGATGTGCATCCAGAAGCAAGGTGATCTGTGCTATTAAAAAAAAAAAGTTAATAATCTAGTTTGTGAGATTCCCAGAAAATATCTTGGGCAGGAATGAAGCTATCTCTGAGGTCACATATGCTCTGGCTTTAACCCTTGTTTATCACTATTTCAACATAAAAGAAATATTTTCCCTGTATTGAAATCCTTCACATCAATTGTTAGTTGTGTGGGAATTTTTGGTTCT
This sequence comes from Peromyscus maniculatus bairdii, assembly GCF_049852395.1. Taxonomy (NCBI): domain Eukaryota; kingdom Metazoa; phylum Chordata; class Mammalia; order Rodentia; family Cricetidae; genus Peromyscus; species Peromyscus maniculatus. The sequence continues at coordinate 35,250,053 of NC_134870.1, read as the reverse complement.
CGGCTGATTAGAGGCTTCAATCAGACTCTGCAATGAGGGGCTCCTTTCCTTCCCATGTCCTCATAATGCTCCCTGTCTTTTTCTCTTGACCATAGCCATTTCCCAGAAGCAGAAGAGGGATCGTCTAAAGAAAGCTGGGTACAATGGGCTTAACACAATGATTTAATTCCTACTTGGTAGGTGTCACATGTGGTAGTTTGAATGGTAATGGCTCCCATGAGCGCATAGATTTGAATACCCGGTCAGCAGGAGCGGTGCTGTTTGAAAAGATTACCAGGTATAGCCATATTGGAGGAAGTGAGACACTGAGGGTGGGTGGGCTTTGTAGTTTCAATAAGCCCAGAGTCTCTCTCTTCCTGCTGCCTGCAGATCTGGATATAGAACTCTCAGCTACTTCTTCAGCACCATGCCTGCTTGCACGCTGCCATGCTACCTGTCATGATGATAATGGACTAAACCTCTCAAACTGTAAGCAAGCCCCAATTCAATGCTTTCTATTGTAGAGGGGCCCCAAAACAGCTTGACCATATAGCAGCCGTGACAGGCTTTGGGGCCTAGACACAGCTTCTGTGACAGGCTTACTTGCAGGCCACACCCAGATCCAGGAAAAGCCTTAAGCTGATACCACCCAGGGGTGAGGAAGTCCCTGACATCCCAAACTTTCCAACCATTAGATAAGGTGGCCAGATGTCCTTGAGTCTACTACACACTTATTTTTTTTTTTTGTTGTTTTACAGATACCCCTGGACAACTGTCAGCCAATCAGGGTCCTGGACCCTGGAGATCCCCTCACCCCAACCTCTGCTATGATAAAAAAAAAAAACTCTGCCCCACCTGAGCTCAGGGCTCTCTGCTCTCACGCTGTGTCAGACAGACAGATGGACCAAGCTCTGGTTGAAATAAAGGCTCTTTACGTTTGGGATTTGGTCTCCGTGGTGGTCTTTTGGGGTCCCCATGATGTGGGCATAACACTATTATAAGAGTTACCATGGTCATGGTGTCTTTTTGCAGCAATAGTGTGAGACCAAAATGAGCCATCTTAGAAATAAGACCAAAATGCTTTCACCCTAAAATTAAGGCCTAAGATTTCTCCTTTTGGGAATAGGCCATTAGTTACTGAAACCAGTCAGTTCAGATTCAAGAAACCAGGAAGTGTGAACGTATAGAGTCACAAGATAGTCACGAGGTAATGCCTGCCAGACTATGGAATGTCCTCTCCCTGGTTTCCAGGGTAACTGACCACAGAAATGCCCTCACCTGAGAACAGCCAATGAGAAATGGTGGCGGGCAACCATGCCCTTAGAAGTAATTTCTAGAAGTCCCTAGAAGCGAGCCAATCAGAATTGTACCCGTACTAGCACCCCTAAATGATGTAACCTTGTGATTTTTCCCTTTAAAAGCTGAGGTTGCAGATAGGTGGGCACTTCCTCCAGCCTCCACTGCGTTGGATGTATTGGACGAAGTCCCTGCCTAGGCTTGTATATGCAGAATTAAACCTTGCTTTTGCATTCCGGCATGCTCGTCTTTGGTGGTCTCTCTGGGGGTCATGATCTGGGCACAACAATAGAACACAGACCAAAACAACATAGTATGAGAACACCTAGGAAGCACTGTGTGTGATTATTTGGAATTTGAACCAGAAAGTAAAATATCTCAATTTTGCTCTTAGGCTTCCTCAGATTATAATCAGGGGCATTAAAACTGTTAGTTATTTTGTGGCACTCTTACCCTGCAAGGAAATGTCACAAAACAAGACAGAATCCACTAATAAGAGTTTCATTAAGATAAAAGGGACAGAGAGTGCTCAGGCCTGTGGAAGACACATGTGTAGAGAAGAAGAAGGAGCCGGGAATATGGTGCTGGCTTATAATAGCTGGGCGTGCACAGGTCTAAGTAACTTCTCCATGCATGTGCATAGATCACATGGCTATGCTGCGCACTACATAACCATGCAAAGTCACGGATCCTGGTCACACGAGACGCCTTGACCGAGAAATGGCTATCTTGACCTGGAACTGGCTAGGCAGAAGTGTCCAGGTCTGCCGGGCATATGCAAACACACCCAACCATGGAGGCGTGTTGTGAACCCTTCAAAATCTCCCTCACCATTATCTATACTGTTTTGGGATATTTGATTGCACTGTGATACTCTGAGATGGTTAATAAAGTTAAACCTTGAATCAAGGAGTGGAGTCCACAACTAGGTGACTGGAATTAGCCATAGAAATTTTGGAAGACCGAGATAGAGAGGCAAAGGAGAGATAGAGAGGGGCTTGGAGAGATGTGTGGCTTTTTTCAATCTGGGAAGATGGAAAAAGAGGGTCAGCTATTCATTCCTATACTGCTTTCTTGATCTATCAGGTTTGTACCCCAATATCTGACTCTCGAGTTTTTATTAATAATAGGGCAATTTAGGTAAATGTTTCACTGTACTTTTCACCTTTTTTCATCATACAAGTTCAGCTACCCTGGGAGCACACAAGGGCACTGATCGCAAATCACTGTGAGGACCAAGGCACAAGCTGCTGTTGGGCCACTTCTTCACTAGATCATTAATTCACTCAACACATGCTGGTCACCTACTGAATGCCAAATACGATTCACTATTCTAATCAGTGGGGATTAGTATTCAACGAGTCAGAGAGGGATGCCATCCCTCTTGGAGCTCATACTCAAATGGAAGAGGAACATTCATCATCAAATGCAAGTTAACACACAGCTATTTTCAAATAATGTTAGGAACTATGGAGGAAAGAAATGTGGCGATGTAATAAAAGGGATGGTCAGGCACAGGAAAAGGGGACGTGGTAGATTAAACACAGACAAGGATTATTATAACAAGCCCCATCAAGAGGTAGAATGTGTTTGTTACCCTACATCTTGGCTAATTTTGTTTCAGACTTTTACCAAAAGAATGCAGCTAAGGTAACAGATGCTCAGTTTCAGAGAATACCCCAAGAGACATTGTAGTTTCTATTCTCATCCTTTTCAAATCTGAGATGTCCTGATTGATGGAAGGGTCTTACGGGTAAAACTTTCAATAGATCCATACTGGAAACTCAGACTGGTGAGGAAGGCAGCCTAGAAGTGGTCTCTTAGTGAGTTTCCAGTTGACCACAGGTGCCCACAGGATGCAGCAGACAGACTAGTCCCAAAAAGCCTGAAACAGTTCTGTTGAGTTATGAGCAAATGAACAAAGCTACATGACAACAGACAACTGAAATTGAAACAAAGATGTTTTCAGCTTTAACTGGAGTTGTCATCAGGAGGGCATCAGCAAGGTGTCTATGTTTGAAAAGAAACCTAAGTATTAGCCAAGCCAGCCATGCAGAAATTCATGGAACATATTTCTAGGCAAATGCAAATAAGTTCCTAAGGCTGGAAGAATAAAATAAGATGCACTACAGAAACAAGAACACTACGTATGGAGCAAGATGAGTGCAGGGAAAGAAAGGCAACATGGGGACAGGAGATGAGGCAGGAGAGTAAGAGGGGCTGTATCATATAGAGCCTGGTAGACTGTGCTCTCAACATTGGATTTCATCCTAGATAAAGCAAAAGGATCGTGAGAGATTTTAGGAGTAAAGAATACAGTATTTTAACAAATAAATATTATCTCCAAGAACAGATCACAGAAATGGCAAATAAGACCAGTTAAAAGGCAGTTGAGTTATTCCAAACTACAGACTGAATATAATGACTTTGCATGGTACTGACTTTGAAAATGAAGGAAATATTTAGATTGTATTTTAGGTACAAAAGCTATAGGGCTAACATGATTTGGATGAACTGAATGGCTGAGGAGAGAGGATAATCAAGAATGCCTCTAGGTTTGAGCTGAAATTAGATGGATGAATCACAGAGAAATACACTGACAGCAAAAAAAAAAAAAAAGGCAACAAAGATTAAATTTTGATGATGTTTCATTATCTGGTGTGAAGATGCAGAGAAGGTAATTGGCTATCTGTCTGGATACAGGGTAGAATACACAGAGAAATGAATTTGCAATTTTTTAGCATGTCAGTGGTATTTAAAGCCATGGATAAACATAACTACTGAGTGTGGATGAATAAAAAAGTTTACTCACATAGAGATGAGATAAAAAGAGTGACCTGTTAAATGCATAAGCCATAACCATATGAAATCATGAAGGACACACTACAGAACATAAGGTTTTTAAAAGAATGGGACCTAATGCTACCAAGAAGTTTAATGATGGTCTGGGGGAAGGTCTGGTGGACATTTTCACAGAGAAGTCACCGGTGACAAAGTCAATAACAATTTCGAAGAAATAATAATCAAACTAGAAGGCTATCATGGGATGAATTGAAGAATGAACGGGAAAGAAAGAATGGAGTAAAGATAGTTATTTGAATAAATTTTGCTGATAAGGAGGAGACAATTAGGGCTATCTATGGAGTAAAATGAAGTCAATGAAGGATCATAGGTGGTTTCAAAGCATGTTTGAGTCTCCCATACCTGCAGTTGTATCCTAACATTGATCTCTTGAGCACACAGTCAATACAAAAAAATGGAATCTTCTATTCCATGTTGGACATTGCAAGCCATTTTATTTAGTATCTACTTAGCTGTTGACTCCTGAGATCAGTCATTACCAGATTACAATGGTGGTTGATAGACCTTCAGAGATTTTGCCTACTTTTGCAAAAAGGCTTCATGCAATACATGTGATGCTTACCTCATTCTGTTTCACAGAGTTAGAATAGTAACTGAAAAACATGCAAGCTTGCCTAAAGGGGTGAGAATGGAAAATTCATCCACACATAGTATAAGGGTCAGGCACAGCTAGGACGTTTTTGAGTAAGTCACAGAAGATATATACAATAAAGTGAATGAAAACAGTCTTCCAACAGATTTTAAATGATAGTTAGAGCTTGAGTGAAAATAGCTTGCATTAGTGGGAAATATACTCCTAGAGACCAAGTCATAAATTTATTAAAGAAAAATCACAGTGCCAAGAGTAGGCTACCTACCTAGGAATTACTATCCATAGAGGCCCTTTAGTTCCCCAGAACAATAAAGACCATTGTCACTGTTTTTGGTTGCCCATCAATGTTAAGGTCCTACTACTGAAAATTGCTGCAAAGAACATGGAGATATTAAGTTGAGGCTGAACTGGAGTTTCCTCACTGCTTTCCAGATTTCAGTGCCAAAAGTTGCTTTGCAGGTTGCTGGGAGAGGGGGTCATGGAATGAGAAGCAGAAGAAGGAAATATGAGTATCACTATAAGTCTCATGATCTATTAACAACCATTATGGAAATGATGATGGTGACTTTTACACATGATTTATCTTGCCTTTTCTGTTCCACTTGTATGTGCTAATCAATTGTTTATTTATTCTCTTCCTTTTTCTACTCTACATTATACCAGAAATGGGAAGTAGGCAATCTTACAATTTAGTATTTAAACTATAGAATATTTACAGTGAGATCATTTTGGCTTATATGCAAATTTGTCCATTTCATTACATAAAAGCATGACATCATTGTTATTATCATTGAATAAAGTTCAAATCAGAATAGATAAAAGAGGGATGACTGAGCACTGTATCACCAAAGGATGAGCTTTGTTGACTATCTGTCTAATAGTTGTCAGTCCTAGACTCTTTAGCATGGTTGTGGTTTTTGTTCACTTGGTTGGTTAGGTTTTTTTTTTCTGCCATGAAATTGGCAGGAATAGGAACCTGCAAACCATATTTTCCAGGTTCCCTGGACAGCCAGTATTAAAATGACACAGAATGAAAGGAGGAAAAAGAAAGTTATTTCATTTCTGTTGTCTGCGGAACACCAAGAAATGACAGCACCACCCATAGAGTGTCACCCAGATCCCTGCCCAGTTGTGGTACAGCACTCCCAGTTGTGGAAAAATCATCATCATCATCACCACCACCACCACCATCATCATTAGCAGCAGCAGCAGCAGCAGCAGCGGCAGCAGCAGCAGCAGGAGCTCCTGCATCCCTGTTCAAAGGCAAGGATGCAGTCTTGGCACCTTCATCTGACAGCTGCCGAGGGCGGCTAGGCTTCCGTCCGGATTCAGTAGCAGCTTCTGGTTTTGAGCCCCAGCCTTTTCTCTTTTCTTCCTTTCTGAGCTTGTTGTAATGGACTCTCTGCACTAAATCCCTTTTACTTGAAGTATCAAGAACGCTCTATAGTTTCTGGGGTTGACACCAACTGATGCAGATATGAATGCCAGTTTTACAAAGTACGTAAGAAAATAGTTTTCCAAAGCTGGGACCTCTTTCTGGTAAGTATTACCTACCTGAGACTTGAATTGTTTGGGAAATTAGGCTTCCCACCTCTCCAGGGAGAATGGGGCATAGTGAAGGAGCAATTATGTCATCTTAGGCAAGTGAAATTATTTTTCAAAGCAGGTCTTCCTAAAAATGGAATAAAAATATAAGTTTGATAAGAGAATAGATGCAATTATAGAAACCATAAACACAATTACAATTATTTGTTTCTGTGAAATTTTGAATGATTTCAGAAAATGTAAAATCAATAGGACAGGTGACGTTACCTGACTACTATGAATGTTTAGAAATTTCTATCTGTTAGAACCTTATTCTCTACCCTCCCTTTCTCTTTTGCCATTTCTATCTCTGTCTCCACTTCTCTACATTATTTTTCATCATGTTAAAAATTAACATGAAAGTACAGGTTTTATTATATTTTCCTATCATGTGCTTTGCTCATATTCACCCTCCAGTACCAGCTCTTGTTCATTTTTCTTCTATTGTATCTTTCTTTTCTCCTACCATATATACACCTCTGATTTCATGTCACACATACACACACACACACACACACACACACACACACACACACACACACACACAGAATAGGGTGGGGGTGGGGAGCCCACAAAAGCTTCCTAGTGAGATCTGAGCTTGCTTTACACAGCATAGCTGCATTAGGGGGATGGCTTGAACACGTGCAGGGTCACCAGGTGTCTGGGATGGTCTCCACTTGGTTGTGCTAGGGAGAGGTCTTTTGCTCCATCCCTTGGCATTCCTTTAAAAGTGCTTTAGTAGCCGGGCGGTGGTGGCGCACGCCTTTAATCCCAGCACTCGGGAGGCAGAGCCAGGCGGATCTCTGTGAGTTCGAGGCCAGCCTGGGCTACCAAGTGAGCTCCAGGAAAGGCGCAAAGCTACGCAGAGAAACCCTGTCTCAAAAAAAACCAAAAAAAAAAAAAAAAAAAAAAAAAAAAAAAAGTGCTTTAGTAGAGACAGAAGGGGCTGGTGGGTTTTGACCCAGGTCTTCCCTAGCTAGCCTATGTTTCTGTTTCTCTTCTTTATTCTTTTATCTACATATTTCTCACTTCACCTTCCTCACCCTCCTCAAGCATACTCTGGGGGAAAAAAAAGGAGCTGATCTTCCTCAAGAGAAAGGGAGAGAAAGAGGGAGAGGGAGAGAGAGGGAGAGAGAAGAGAGAGAGAGAGAGAGAGAGAGAGAGAGAGAGAGAGAGAGAGAGAGAGAGAGAGAGAGAGAGAGAGAGAGAGAGAGAAGCATATATGCCGTATGTTTCAAACCCTTCAGAACTGATATTCAAATGTCACTTCATTAACTGGAGATTATATTATACCAGAATAGATTCTTGACAGATCTGGGAACTTCTGAAGAACATGGCTAAGGAAAAACTTGCTCATACTAAAGGTAAAGAGTCAAGGTCCCAACTGAAGATGAAGCTCTTGTGGTGATGGACCCCCAAACAGGCAAAAGCCATTGTTCCCTCTATTGAATCAGAATCCTTGTAAGTAAAGATAAAAAGGATGAAAATTAAAGGACGTGGTGGGTCTGTGAGACAGTACATGGAGGGAGGTGCAAACCCTAAGAAAAGAGAAAAACACAGATTATACCTTCCCACCATGCAGAAATGCCCCGTGCCCACACGCTGCTCACAGGGAGTCTTGTGAGTCTTACGGTATATGTGATATATATGACACAGATTCTGCATATGACAGCGAACATGCAAACTGACTTTTTCTGAGTCTGACCCAGATATTCAGCCCCTCCAGTCTCATCTAGGACAGCTTCTGATGACTGCAGTCAAACAACATGTCCTGATCACCTGTGGCTGAGACTGCTTATTCATTACAAAGCGAAGAATTTTGAGCTGGATGAAAGGACCGCTACCAAGGGCACAGGGTGGGGACACAGCAAATCAAGGAAGGAAAAGGGGAGCGACCTGGGACTGGTGCCTTTTGGTACCTTCTACCTCCAGCATAAGATGTTGATGTAAACAGAACTTCTTAAGAGGCAGTTTAAAATCCTAGGCATGAAGAAGCCCAGCTAAGTTTCAGGGCAAGTTATCTTCAAAGGAAATATTACCATTGTTCTACTGTGATTTATGAACCACTTCTCACAGATCCACCATTCTCTCTCCCCTTACCACATTTGACTGCGCTTCTACTGCAAGAGAATGAAGCATGTCTCTGCCAACTGTGTCTCAAAAAACAAACATGGTTATTCTGCCTCTCTGACTAGGAAAGATATACTTGCCAATGTATGGTTTTAGAAAATTATAGAGACTTCCCTCTCAGGCATAAAATGTCAGAAATTTTACATTGTATAAAATATTCCCTTCTTATTTTTGAGTAGGTGTTTTAATGGAGTGAAATGATTTACATAGAATCAGAACATCCACGTTTGTTTTGTAGCTTTGCTCATTGTCAGTATAGATAACACTGGGCCAACATAAATAATACTCTACAGATTAACCATAAAAACCAATAAATTATGTGACACAATTATGTTTGCATGATTTCGTCTCACAAGTCACACCTAAGTGTAGCACGAATCTTAAAGGTGTGTAGCCCGAATCTTAAAGGGTCTTATTAATAAAATCAAACCAGATGCCAGGTACTGGGGTCAACACTGGAAGATCAGAGAAGCAGAACAAGCCACAGCCACCTCACCTTGCCAATTCCTCAGCTGATCCTGTTTTCCTCAGACTGGATGCCTCTCAGCTGAACTGTGCTGCTCAAAAACCTAAAAGCTTAACCAGCTTTAGTTCCTGGTCCTCATTCCTTAAATACATTTCTGCTTTCTGCCATCAATTCCTGGGATTAAAGGCACAAGTCACCATGCCTAGCTGTTTCCAGTGTGGCCTTGAACTCACAGAGATCTGCCTGGATTTCTGCATCCCACGTAATAGGATTAAAGGCTTGTGTGCCACCATTTTCTGGCCTCCATATTTAGTGGCTATTCTGTTCTATGACCCCAGATAAATTTATTAGGGTGTACGATATATTGGGGAATACAATATCACCACACCTAAGTAAATTTGTTTTAATATTTCAGATTATGTTGATGAAAAAGAAAGTATAAAATTATTTAATCCCATGACTTCTTTTATCTTGTATATATCACTCAAATGCTAAATTCTAATTTGCATTGATGTTAGAATTACCTCTAACAGTTGATATGACAAGTTGATATTATGATATTTTCCACTGGTATAACAGTGCCACAAATGTTATGGTAGTAACCAACTATTTTCTGGTTGGATTTAAGGCTCACTTCATGAGATGTAACTTCCAATGGAACTAAAATGGTCATAGGCCCTAGGGGAGAATCCAATATTATGGACATAGTATCAAAACAGCTCCTGGAGACTTACTGTTATACCCACAAATAAGTTCATTCCTCAACTCTCATCAGGGAAGCTTCTCCTTGAAGTATATGGAAATTAACAGGGACCACAGCCTGCAGAGTGTTTATTTCTAAAGGGTATGTGCACATCACACACCTCCCTGACAAGGCTCAGCAATCTTCATGGAAGAAGGAACAGAAAGATTGTAAGACCCAGAGGTGATGGGTAACTTCAAGGAATAGTGTTTACCAGACACAACAAGACAGTTGAATATATGGATTCACAGTGATTGTAACAGTGTGACTGAGACCTGTACAAGTTTAAGTCAGAAAAAGAAAAACCTCCCAGCATGCCCAGCATGGAGGGGGTAGGCAAAAATGTAGTGTATTTTAAGTGATATTGTTGAGTGATTTGTACCAAGAATACTCAGTTCTAACAGAGATAGAGGAATAAGTGCTCCCTTTGAACATCACTAAGGCAGGAGAGACAGGGACTGGGACAGAGGGAAGACTCCAAATCCATTCAGCACTTGATTTCTGGAGAAGCCAGGAATCAGCCTCTGGTAACCAACAAGGCTAAGGGAGAATTTTCACTATGGAGAGATCCATTTATCAATGAGGACAGTTCTGAGGGTGAATTAGTCACTTCTCGTCACTGTGACAAAACACCTGGGAAAAACAATCCCAAGGAGGAAAGACTGATTTGGACTCATGACTTCAGAGATTTGAGCCCATGTGGGTAGCTCCATGGTAGAGGTGAGGCAAACATCAAGCAGCAGCAGCTTGTGATAAAGGAGGCTGTTCATCTCACAGTGACCAGGAAGCAGACAGACAGAGAAAGGAAGAGATTGGAAGAAAATTATACTCTTCAGAAGTATCCTTCCAGAAATCTACCTCTTCCAATCAAGCTCCACCTTCTACAGTACTTACCACCTCCCAATAGTTGACTGAATAACAAGCTCATTAATGAATTTTTTTCCATTAATTGTGACAGTAACCTCATGGTTGTTCAATCACTTTCCAGATGCCCAACCTCTGAATCTCGAATTTGGAATCAAACTTTTAACATAAGAGTTTTGCAGGGACATTTCATATCTAAAGCATGAGAGGCAATTTGCATTGACCTACAAGGGGTGAACTAACTTAGCAAAACACATAACTAGTTAGTCTAACCCTGGAAGCCCTTTATTGTTCCAATGGAGCTTCTCTTGGAATTCAGAAGTCCTCAGGGGGTACCTTGATGTTCTTTGTGATGCCCCCAAAAGATCTTGACACCAACCAATCAAGTTTCCATGTAACTTTCTACTCATCCTTTCAAATGAAGGGAAGTTCATGGATCTCTTGTTTTTTCCTTCCTATAAATGGAGGACAGAGGGTTAAGCATCATATAGAAGTATCTGTTATTCTCAACTTTTTATTTCCACCTTTTGGAAGTCATCAAACCCTTAGATGTTTGAATTCTTTATGAAAAATGAGATATATAGAGGAATACCTTTTTAATTTTATCTCCTATTATGCCTTCACAGACAGAAGCCAGTTGGTCATACTCTAATATAACTACCTTTAGGTTGGCTAAGTTCACTAGGATCAATTGCTCACCCTGAAGTAAGAGAAATTACTTTACACGTGAGAAACAAGATAGGTATAAGGGCACTAGTACAAGACTAACTAAAATATATTCATATGAAGAAAGTCACAGAACAAACACAAATCAAATACTATGGTTTCTTGGGCTTAGATCACATGCTAGGTTCCAGGTTAACCTAGGTACTCACCTGACTCAGTTTCTAAACCCCATCTTTACCTATTTTCCTTCTGTTTTCTCTCTTTCTTTGGGTGGGAATATCTATTGCTTAAGTAGAGGAGGAAGGTAGTTATAAATATTTACATCTCTCTTCAGATCAACTTAAATTTAATAGATATGTGCCCCTTGCTGCACGTCAATAATTTTTTTGTTGTTGTTGTTTTGTTTTTTGAGACAGGGTTTCTCTTTCCTGATACTCGCTTTGTAGACCAGGCTAGCCTCGAACTCACAGAGCTCTGCCTGCCTCTGCCTCCCGAGTGCTGGGATTAAAGGTGTGCACCACCCCCGCCCAGCTGATAATTTTTTATTACTGCTTTAAGAAAAGTGTACTGGCCCAGTTGTTGGAATTGGTCAGGAGAACCCAGAGCACCCAAACAATACAAGCTTTAACCAGTTTCCTTTGTCACCTACCCGAACTAGAGGCTCTATTGTGAAGACAGCATCCATGCTACTATTATTTAACTACATTGACATGATCCAATTGCCTTCTAAACATCAATGTTTATATGTGTAGACAAAATCTACTCTCATAAAAGGCTTTCTCTGAAGTAAATGATAGTATGAGATACAGGGAAAGCATGCTAGACTTGAGCTAGAAAGTTCTACAATACTGGCTAGATTTCAAAGTGGTGAAAAGTATCATTCTGGCTCCTGGGGGAAAACAGACATCAATCTTCTTACCCAGCTATGACTCTTGTGAACCACAGAACCAACTTGCCAGGTAAAATAATTTCATGACTGTTATAGAGGTAAACAACTATTCCAATTGGATTTGAGTCTCGCTCTCCAGGAGAGGGCCCATTCCTAGTATTGTAAGCCCAATTAACAGCCCATGCCTAGGAACATCCTAGGCCCAAGGAAACAACTTATTACTGTTGTTTTAACTAAGTGATATGGCATCAGACTATACTATAAATATGTATAGATGAAAATAGATGAAAGTTATTCTTGGTTTTAATCAGAGAAGCTTCTTTTCGTAGTGAATCATGGTGAATATAGAGACCCAAGGCTCCTCAAGATGCTGAGAATGACTGATGGGTGAGAGGGCCTATTACCAAACAAGACATCTAAAGCACACCCTCTAAAGCATGAGAAACTTTGTGAAAGAGAGGGAAGGATTTAAGAGACACAATATAGTGCGAAGGGTTATGAAATGCTATCCTCTTCATTTAGTATAATGTCTACAGCCATGAATTAATTGACAACTGCAGTCAGAGAGACGCTGCCAGCCACCGCCATAACAAGCAACATGTAAAGATACAGGTAAGCCACAAGCCATGTGACAACTTACAGATTAATAGAAATGGGTTAATTTAAGATAGAAGAAGTAGATAACAAGAAGCCTGCCACATCCACACAGTTTGTAAGCAATATAAGTCTCTGTGTGTTTACTTGGTTGGGTCTGAGCGGCTGTGGGAGATTTGTCCTGACTGGGCCAGGCAGGAAAACTCTAGCTATACACCTTGTCTGCTTACCTTAGCTTCAATGTTAACAGTCATTGAGAATGTCCTTCTGAATTGCAGGGAACTCTTTTCTATTTAAAGAAACATGTTTCTAATATTCTCATACTTAGCATATTTCCCTTACAATGTGGACTAACAGGAAATCACATCAATGTCAATGCAGTAAGACTTGTGAGTGGATAAGAAAAGCAGAGTGAACCTATTTTTTTTTAATTCTCTTACATAAGAATAAGTCATGCAGCACATTTGACCTGTACATTGTTGGAGAATAATTACATTATAAAATTAATCAACAATGACATGACAGTTATTACTGGACCATGAGAATTAAGATATATCATAGTCATTCAAAATTTCAACTTAGCTCACTTGAGTGAGATCCACAACCTGAGAATTACATAAGCAGGGGGATTTCTCATTCCCTACCTCTTCTGGATCTTGCTTTCAGTTTCTCGGAACTAAGTGTCTTTTCCATTTGTGCTGCTGCAGCAAAATACGACAGGCTAAGTAATTTCTTTATAAACCACAGAATTTGTTTCTCATGGTTCTGGAGACTTGGAAAGCCAAGGTTGCAGTATAAGTATGTTTGATATGTGGTGAGGGCCCCTTATCTCCTTCCAAGGTGGTGTCCAACTGCCCTTACATGGCAGAAGATAGAAGGGCAAGAAGAAGCCCCAATAAAGGTCACCAATCCCTTTCATGAGAGAAACTGCATGACCTAATCATCTGCTAGAACAATGCCTACCACTATTGATTATGCCAAATACTATACAATTAATGCTGGTTTAGTCTAAGCACCTGGATTTCAGTCAAGCACTTGATCACTTCACTAACTGTGGTAGTGAATTTTATTTTATTCACTAATTTATTAATTTCATTCACGAATTTATTGGATGGCTTCATCATCTCTGAGAGGTCAAAAAAAATCAAAGGACTGAAATGTTTAACAGGTAACTGCTCAGTGGTGTCTAGGCCTATAGAGGGCTTTGAGAGGCAAAGAAAGGGGCCATCAACTATCATGGTGAACATCTTGTATTTTCATCAAGATAAATAGTCACATCTAATACAAAGCATCAACATATAAAAGTAGTTCAGTCTCTATACTGGGAAGAGGATAATAGATGTCTGTGAGACAACCACTAACCACTGTGCTGTGGGATGTTCTGTATGTCAAATTACTCTGATTGGTCAATAAATAAAACACTGATTGGCCAGTGGTTAGGCAGGAAGTATTGGCGGGACTAAGAGAGAGGAGAAAAGAAAGAACAGGAAGGCAAAAGGAGTCACTGCAAGCTGCCGCCATGACAAGCAGCATGTGAAGATGCCAGTAAGCCACGAGCCATGTGGCAAGGTACAGATTTATGGAAATAGATTAATTTAAGCTGTAAGAACAGTTAGCAAGAAGCCTTCCATTTCCGTACAGTTTGTAAGCAATATAAGTTTCTGTGTTTACTTGGTTGGGTCTGAGCGGCTGTGGGACTGGCGGGTGACAAAGATTTGTCCTGACTGTGAGCAAGGCAGGAAAACTCTAGTTACACCACTGCTTTTTGCTTTTGTTTTGTTTTGCTTTGTTTTTTCTTTTGGTTTTTCAAGACAGGGTTTCTCTGTGTAGCTTTGGGGCCTGTCCTTCAACTCACTCTGTAGACCAGGCTCGCCTTGAACTCACAGAGATCCACCTGCCTCTGATTTGCTATGGTTGCCATACCAGAGAAATAGAACACAAATGAGAAATTGTTAGACAAGGGTGTTTTTGTCTTGTTTTCTTTTTATTTGTCTGAGTGCTGGGATTAAAGGCATGCACCACAACCACTGTTTTAAATGTTATCATTAGATGTAGACTGTATTCTTTAGCACAACCAGGAATATCAGTAAAAGTTCTTAGATAACTAGAAGCCAAAGTTGGCCCACAGAGTCAAATCTGAATAGTTCACTGAGAATTGCAAAGGAAATATGGTTTATAGCATATGCGAAGATTTAAGGAAAGACAAGACTAGAATAATAGGGACCAGAGGAAGGAAGGAAGGAGGTAGGAGGGGCTTTGAAATTGTGATGAACTAAATTAATTTTGAATGTCTGGTTTTAGAATATGCACGCCATGAAAGATCATTTTCTTAGAAAGAACAAAAGTCAGTGTATCCAAAATATTTTTCTAAAATAGTTTCTGGGATACACTTTGCCACCTGGCAGACCTACTGAAGGTGTATTTGCTTTACCTGAGAGGTGGTAAAAGCCTCTAGTTCCACATTTAACCAAGTTTCTAGTAGAGCACTTGTAAAGGCTATGGACTAGGGAATATCCAATAGATACAACTGATTATAGACACCCGACTGAATTTCAGGTGTTTATGCTTTGCTTTGTTTTATGCCCAGCATGTGGTATGCTCTCCCCAAATTTAATGAGGAATAACTAAGTATAAGATGTGTTATTTGGGGAATACTAGGAAAACCTCCAAAGAGGGGCTCAAACATGTTCTCTAGTGACTTTTGATTTTTTAATATAGGCTTTGAGCCCCGAAGACAGTATCAGTGCAATGCTCAGGAGTTCCAAAGGGGTCTCATAAAATAATACCTTTTTTTCTTTGCTTAACCTTATCTACATCACATCTGGACCACAAAGCAGAGATAAAAATATAGAAGAAGTGTCTGAAATAAAATAGAGCCTTTTGCTCTACCTAGCAATGATGTCATCTATACTGACTTTTAAAACCAAGAACCAACTGGAAGCAAGTGTGTTCATCACATTCTTCTTACCTAAATGTGTTGTCCATCCTCAGCTGTGACTCATTGGCACTGGCAAGTTGTTAAAGCTCTCAGAGGGGACAATAGAGAAAATATCACATGTATTTGAGGATGCAGAAAAAGGAGATGAAGACCTCTTTGTAGTATCATTTCTTTAGCTGGACCACAAAGATCTTTCTGAGTGAGCTCTACAGGCAAGCAAAGGCTGCATAAAATCATCCTTTGTTGGGATTCTTTAGTCCCTGTGTGAGTCCTTTTCCATGAATCTGAGGACAGGGAAACACTAGAAGATGAGAATGACTTTTCCGTTTGTTCTTCCCTGGTTCACAGTGGGTGGATAACTTGAACTAGGATGAAGTGATTTGAAAGAATGCATAGAAGTGTAGTGAACATAACATTCATCTTCACTTCTTCAGATTTCAGCGAAACTCTTCTTGTGATCCCGAGAGTTAAAATACTATTTGTGTTCTCCTTGGAAAAACTAAGCATCAAATCTAAGATGTTAGCTATCAACCACCCCAAAGAAAATGATAGAATCAAATAAACTTTAAGTTTCTTTACTTAACTTACAAAACTGATTTGCTGTGGTTGCCATACCAGAAAGCTGGAACACAAATGAGAAATTGTTAGACAAGCGTGTTTTTGTTTTATCTTCTTTTTATTTTTCATAACAGTACTCTGAGAGCCTCCCACTCTGACAGAAAGATTTGTTCCCCTAAGATTCAACAACAGGGGCTGGGAAGATGACTCAGCAGTTAAAAGTGTTTGCTGCTGGCACTGGAGAGATGGCTCAGTGGTTAAGAGAACTGGCTCCCCTGCCAGAGGATTGGGGTTCAATTCCCAGCACTCACACTGCAGCTTGTAACTCCAGCTTTATGGGATCTGACACTCTCACACTGATGTACATATACCGAAATTAATTACTTAAAAAAAATTAGTACTTGTTGCTCTTCTAAAGGACACAACTTGAGTTCTCTTATGCAATATTGGGTAGCCCACAACTGCCTATAACTACAGTTCCAGGGGAACAGGTACCCTCTTCTAACCTTAGGGGGACAACCCCAGACATGTGACATACCTTCAGACAAACACACACACAAATAAAAATATATCTAACAATTTTTTTTAAATTAAACAATAGAAAATTTGGACATGCCCAAGTTGTAATGGATTCTTCCAAGAGAATCTGCCATGCTGAGGACTGACTTGCAAAGGCACCTTCTAAGTAGTTGTGACATACTTAAAGGAGGTTTCAAGAGATAAAATGTTTTCTTATTTCTCATACTCTTCATCCCATGGTCACTAAACATGATTGCTGGGTCCACGAAAATGGCAAGAAATAAGGGCATTATTTGAAGCAAATGATTCTGTTCTTTTTTTCCCCTAGGTATCTAAATACATCAGGACTTGGGGAATTTGGGGAAAAATAAAGAGACACATTTGAGATTACAATGTGCAGTTGTAGTTTTTCTAATTCCCCTTCCCTGAACTGTCCTTGTTAAAGCTTGCCTCTAATTTCACAAGTTAAACAAAGAGCATGCCTTATTAACAATGTGATGATGTTTTTCCAGAAGACAGACTCTGTAAAAAGTAGAACTCCTTCCTTAAGGTCTGTGTCTGAGAGCTCTGGTAATGCTCTTAGGAAGGGATGGCATTCCTGTAACGGAAGCATCTAGCATCTAATAAAGTCTGCAGGTAATAATCAAATGATATTTAATATTCTTCCTTGGAGAAGATCATATTTGTTTGCATATAGTAGATTCCATAACTATTGACTTGAAAAACTTTCTGAATATTTTATAGGAATTTTTAACTGTAAGAATACAACATAATGTATTCCCTATGGGATGGAATGGAATCCTAGAAATTTTGGGTATACACAAGTTGGAGTTTTGCTTACCTTAGAAATAACATGAAGCTTGTTCTGCAAGGTTGAGTGTCATGCTGGAAGAGATACCAGGAAGGTTCCAAAGCCACTAATACTCTGACCTGTGATACTAGGATAGAGATGGAGAGAATATGATCCTCACTGCTGCTTTGCAGACAGCCAACTCTGATGATAAGGAACACTCAGAGTGACTCATTGTTATTTGCTTTTGTCTGAAGGTTCTTGTAAGCATCTCTGAGCATCTTCTTTACCAGGTCACAGCAGTTTCTTCAACAGTAGTAGATGGTTCACACCACACTATACAGAATTAGGCTTATCCTTACTGTGACAGACAACCACACCAACTATCCAGGGTTTTCCTCATGGGCTCAAGTCAATGACATTGTGAACAAATGAGAAGTTCACCTTCCTAAGAGGCTTGAGTTTAATTCCAAGCCATTCCTCCAAGAATCTATGTTTTAACAATTCCATCTCTTCCCATATTCCATCAGTCTTCTGGAGATAGTGTCTGATTTCTTCCTTTTATGTTACACACAGCCCTCTTCTTTTCCTAATTGTATAGCAGCTGTGATGAACTTTATCTTATTTGATGAAACAATCATGGTATTTGTTTCCAAATGGACCTATTACATGCTCTGCTCCTCATGTTTCCTCCACAAAGAGGGGATAGGAAAGCTAGAGCAAAAAGGTGTCCCTGGGAAATAAAGAATACTTATTACCTTCTAAGCACCTATAGCATGAAGTATAAGCAGACACATATGTATGAAAACATCATAACATCAATTAATTTTGGAAGGTAAAAAAATTGATAATGAAAAAAATTTGGAAAAAGAAGTGAATCATTTGTAGAGAAGCATATAAGACATTAACTCTACTCTCTATTCAAATCCAAAATTCAATTCATAAATCTCTTAGCTTAATCTTTGAGCAGAAGAAAAATAGCCTTTCTCCTTAGCCATTTCTTGAAAGATCCTTTTTGTTTTGTTGTTGTTGTTTTCATTTAATAAAGTGTGATATTTGGAATTAATGGTCTGGAGATTCATGTACCACCACTTATTCTTTCTCTCTCTCTTGCATCTCACCAACACAATTTATATGTATTTATTGCTCTGTGACTTCATCACTAGAAGCTGAGTCTTTTACAATCGGAATCTGATTGTGTAGCATCTCAAGCCAGTCTTACTCAGATCTGGGTAGTTGGGAGACACAGGGTGATCAGAAGTTAGAAAAATGCTTTCTCTGATGAGACAGACTATGACTGAAGCTCTGCTTTGTGGTTTTCATTGCAAGGCAAGGTGAGTGTTTCTGCAAACACTGTCCTTATATTCTGTTGCCTACAGAAGACCAAAGAAAAACTGGAACAAATTACAAAAGGCACATGAAGTCCTGCCTCCAAGGCCAGTGTTTGAAATTAGATATTGGAGTATTAAGACTCCTGATAATTATTATGGCATGTTCAAGGGTAACTCAATGAAAAGACATCATCATCTCCCCTCTCCTAGAAACTACATACAAAATTTTAATTTGAACACAATTTAAAGAAAGCTGGAATCTTGAAAAGATGGGTGTGTTACATGAAGGAATTATATTATTGTACTTTGTTCTTTCCTCAACTTTGAAATCTTGGCCAGAAGAAAAATGAGAAAGAGGGTAAAAGAGTTAGGATCAAGCTCCAGCCTACCTAAAACTGCCATAGCAATTTGTTGACCAAAATATATGTGTTAAAACCCATACCTTAACATTAAAAGATGCAATATTATATATATATATACATATATATACATATATATATACATATATATATGTGTGTGTGTGTATGTGTGTGATTTAATAAGATATATCAAACATAAGATGACTTAATAAAATATACATTATATATAATTGTATATACATGATTAAAAAGATAAAAAACAAGATTATATTATATATAATATATGATATAAATAAGATATATATCTTATTAAACATCTTATGCTGAAATAATAACAGTTTTCTCACATCTGAGAGGAAGAGAACCCCATAAATTTTTCAGTTCTTAGGTACCAGGCAAGAAAGGTCCACACAGAAGAGACTGACAACATGGCAGTTGCTGAGACCATGAGGCTCAATGCCTCAGAAGTCCCAATCTGTCATTGGAAACATAGAGGGTTCCTGAAGAGCTGCTGGTTGTTGGTCAGTGATGGAATCCTGGAGACCAGGGTTCTATAACAATAGCAGCAGCAGAATAAATCAAGAGGACATCAAGAGGGAAGGCCAAGTGAGCCAAAGGCCAGTAGTCTTCCTTCTACCATGCCCCTTTACATCTGGGCAACTACCAGAAGGTTCCATCCACCTTTGGGGCATCTTCTCCCAGAAGTTAAGGCAATCAGTGTAACTTTTCAATTGAGGATCCCTATTCAATTGATTTTACTCTATGGAAAGTGACATTAAAACCAACTATCATAAGTACAAAAAGGAAGAATAAGTGATGGCCAAAGACAAAGAAATAAGGTAGGTTAGCTAAATCCTAAGAAATAGGAGAAAGTGCAGGCCTGTATGTCCAGCTACTTAGGACCCTGAAGTGAGAGAATTGTAAGTTGACTAGACTTGAAAATTTAGCAAAATCTCACAAAGTAATTCGAAGGCTAGATAATTCAGCTAATGGTAGAGCTCTTCTTTGGCATGTATGAAAGGTCCTAAGTTTAATCTCCATTGTGAGAGAAGAAAAAGAAAGAAGAGGAGAGAGGAGGAGGAAGAGGAGATAAAGGCACAAAAGGTAGTAGTCTTCCAAGCATGAGGTTCATTTTTTTTTTCACTTCAAACTATTTGCTCCTACAATCCTACATATAGGGTCTTACTTACATTGATCTGAGGGACTGAAAGTGAAAAATAAAAATTCAATTTCTTCCTATTTTTGGTCCAAGCCATTAACAAAGACTATCTCTATATAACTTTAATAAAATTTAAATTTGAAAGGTCAGGCTTTTGACATAGTGTTATTTAGGTTAAAGAGGTTACAATTAGGCATAAAATATTCATTCTAAACCTGATGTCCTAGGCACAGCTCTGGAACATGAAGATGTCTATTCAGAGAAGAACCATGAAGCAAATCTCTCATTTCTTGTATATTACTACATGCAGCAGTTTGATAGAAAATTGCCCCCAAAGGGAGTAGCATTAGTAGGAAGCATGGTCTTGTTGGAGGAAGTGTGTCACTGTGGAGGCAGGCTTTGAGGTCTCATATATGCTCAAGTCATGCCCAGTGGGACAGATCACTTCCTGTGAAATAAGATGTAGGACTCTTAGTTACTTCTTCAGCCTGCACACCACCATGTCCTACCATGATAATAATTGACTAATCCTCTGAAAATAAACCACCCCATTAAATGCTTTCCTTTATAAGACTTGCCATGGTGTCTCTTCACAGCAATAGAACCCCTTCTAAGACACTATATATCCAGATGTAGGCCACTTTTCAGAAAATTATATGAAACTGGGACATTGTATGACACAAAGCACTTTTATCTCTTGATATCATCATGATAGAATGTCTTTGGGGACAAATGATCATTATAATGGAAAATTCCAGATATAGCAGTTTATATCTAAGATCCCAGTTCTTGGAAAACACAGACAGGAGAATGGTAGATAGCAAGTTCCAGAGCAGCTTTAACTAGATAGTGGGACCCTGTCTTAAACAACAGAACACAGAGTACCCAGGAAGGCAGAGTGCTACAATATATGGGAGATGCCACAGACATAAGAAGGGGGCAGACTTGACTGAGAGTAAGATTCACAGGTGGGTAGAGTCCCACAGTATGTGGAGGATGTTGTAGAAGTGGCGATGAAGCCAGAGCTGACCCTGGGTAGGGTGCTTAGGCACAGCCACATCGGACAGCAGCAGATGCTAACACCTGCCAGAGTTATGACGACATTTGGTCATGGACTGTCATTGCAGACAGTAGCTGACTCTCGGTGGAAGATTAGTGATAGAGCCAGCAATCCTGTATACCAATCCCCAGGAAAAAATTGTCCATTCAACCCTAATACTATTTAGCCCTTTCCTTAATATTGTAAAAACCTCTGCTTAAGAAAGAAAGCTATCTTAAACTGAACAAGGACAACAACAATGGACATGCTAAATGTGCTGAGGGAAAGCCTACAAGGCCTCAACTCTATTCAAAGAACTATAGGCAACCAAGGAATGCTGAGAGTGGGGGACATAGTCTTCCCTAGAGAAAAGGACACCAACTGGTTATTCAATACCAGAAGAAGAGGGCGAGGGGGAGGAGGAAGCTGTCAATGGCAGAAAAAAGTTTGCAATAAAATCATAGAAGTAGCTGGGCGGTGGTGGCGCACGCCTTTAATCCCAGCACTCGGGAGGCAGAGCCAGGCGGATCTCTGTGAGTTCGAGGCCAGCTTGGGCTACCAAGTGAGCTCTAGGAAAGGCGCAAAGCTACACAGAGAAACCCTGTCTCGAAAAACCAAAAAAAAAAAAAAAAAAAAAAAAAAAGATCATAGAAGTAAATAAGTATTTGTATTGTAATCATAATATGGTAAACCCTCATTGATGTAGCAATGAATGAACTCTGATCTACTCATTTGGATTGGTCACTTGGCTCCTCAATCTATTCCATGACTTCCTTCTACATCTTCAGGTCCAGTATTTCCTTAAAAGTCCCCAATAGGTTACTGTAGGAGACCAAGAGATGGTACAGCAGTTATTCCCTCTAACATGCTTCTAGATGCACCTCACAGAGGTCTGCATCTCCTGCCACCCTGCAGGAAGGCTGATCTTCATGGCATATCAGTTGACTAGTTGACCTCAGCTACCAAATGTTCTTAACACTGGCAGAAATGCTTAGCTATCTCTTTCAAGGTAGAAATAACTCAGTTAGACCTCTTTTTTTGTGCTCTTTTTGGATATATAAGAACTTTGCCTTCTATGTGAAACCTTTTTAGAAAAGAGAGAACAATTCCCTTTGAGCAGAATTTCTTAGGCTTCAATGTATTGTGTATCATCAACTTTCCAGTTTTCTCACAGTTAAGCACAGTGTCTTAGTTAGGGTTTCCATTGCTGTAAGAGACACCATGACCATGACAACTCTTATAAGGGAAAACACTTAATTGTGGTGGCTTGCTTACAGCTCAGAAGTTTAGTTCATTATCATCATAGCAGGACATGGCAGCATGTGGGCAGACGTGGTGCTAGAGAAGGAGCTAAGAATTCTTACATCTTGACTCACTGGCAACAAGAAGTGGTCTGTCTCACTGGGAGTGACTTGAGCATATATGAAACCTCAAAGCCTGCCTCCACAGTGACTCACTTCCTCCCACAAGACCATACCTAATCCAACAAGGCCATACCTCCTAATAGTGTCACTTTCTTTGAAGGCTATATTTTTTTTTTCAAACCACCACACACAGCATGTTTGGCACCACCATTCTGACTGGGTGAAAACTGACACAGGTCTAGCATCCTAGTCAGTGTAGGGGAAAAGTTTTCATATATTCTTTTCTTGTCTTCAGTTTTTAGTTATTTATCTCTCTACCATACATATAAATTGGGAAGACACCATGAGAAATAAGGCACAGATAAAACACTCATCCTAATATTTGTCTTTGGGCATGCTGTGAGTCATAAGATGATGCTAAAACCATGTGGTAAAATCCAACGAAAGTTTTGATAAAAGGTAGATTTCATTTCTCTGACTTTAATATCAGATCAGTGTGGTCTTAATACCCTGTGTACAATATCTTTTAGGAAGAAGAAAATAGGTTGATATGGAGGTTGATATGGAGGTGACAGAAGATCTGGCTTTTGTGACCAACAAAAGGCAACCACTAATTCAGCTTAATCAAGGTCACAAAGGTCACTTCGCATATAACATTTTATACTAGGGTTTCAGAATCAACTGCAATTTCAAAACCAAAGTTAATAGTTGTCCTCTTCTGCATAGGCACTTCAAAATAACTTGATTCTCTAATGTTATTTTGGATAGTTGTAACACCTAACTAATTAAATCTTTGACATATTTATTTTGCATTTGTCCAAGAGTCTTGATTTTGTCAGCTTTGAAAAGGATACTTCAAGAAGAACTAAGAGGTGATCTATTTGTTATCTCTATCTATCTATCTATCTATATCTATCTATCTATATCTATCTATCTATCTATCTATCTATCTATCTATCTATCTATCTATCTATCATCTGTCATCTAATATCATCTATCTCTTTATCTATCGTCATCATTCTCTATCTACCTATCAATCATCTATGTATGTAATTATTAAATATTGAAAACTTATTAAAAGGAGAACTGAATAGAGAAAAAAGAAGAATTTTTAATTTGGAGTAAAAGAAGTTTGAAAGTTAAAATGTGGGAAGCTTCCTTTCTAAACTACCTTCTCTAGTTTTGGCTCAGTGTTTCCTTCACTATTTTTATTGAGATCCAAATCCACCAGTCCAGGAAAGGCATTTCTAACATCTCAGTTAGTTCCTTTAGCTTGTAAGAAGTAACTGCGACCAAGGGCATGTTAACCAACTGATCTCTAGGAGGACGCAGTGGGGCAGAGGGTATGCAGGTTTCTTCCAAGGACTTGTCCTCAGTGAAGAAAGTTAAAGGAAAACACACCCCCACCTCAAACCCTTCCATTGTGCATTTTTCTAACACGGAATTATGGACAAGTGCCAGCTTCCCAATTTCATACTTCAGATCAACAGTAAGAAACAAATCCAATAGTAATAAAAAATAAATTCAGGATGTAAATATTTAAAGCAAGCTGGCTCATAAATATAAGAGACAGAGCATGAAATCTGGGAGCTTCATGCTCTGAGAGCCCTTTCTGCTCCCGTCCTACAAACAACTTGTTTCTTAAAGGAATATAAGCACTCAACTCTTAAGGTCTTTAAGGGATAGTTTTGGAATCTTTAGGTGGACAGTATAAGGAACATTTTTCACACACATGGGTGGGGGAACTGAAGGAAAAGGCTAGACTTCCAAGCATTTCACAGGGAAGTCAGAAACTAAAGGGTGAGTGATTACAGTTTACCAAAGCTGGGGTTCACAGAGTCTCATGTGCCAGACATGAGCTCAGATTTTTTTTTTCATTTTTCTTTATTAAGCAATTTTCTACTCACTCCACATACTATCCACAACCCCCTACCTCCCTCCTCCCACCCCCAGCCATCTTTCCCAACCCACCCCGCAATCTTACATCCCCCAAATCGAGGTCTCCCATGGGGAGTCAGCAGAGCCCAGCACACTGAGCCTAGGCAGGTCCAAGCCCCTTCCCACTGCACCAAGGTTGTGCAAGGTGTCACACCACAGGCACTGGATTCCAGAAGCCTGCCCATAGACCAGGGAGAGATCCCAATCCCCCTGCCTTGGTACCCCCCAAACAGTTTGAGCCAAACAATCACCTTCCATATCCAGAGGGCCTAGTCCAGTCCCATGGGGGCTCCTCAGCCACCAGTCCAGGGATTTTTTTGTTTGTTTATTTTTATACTGGTTTGCTTACATGTGTATGTATACACGTGTGTGCATGCCACACAGTGGAGATAAGACAACTTGCAGTGGTCCTCTCTTTCTACTATGTAGGTTCTAGAGATTGACCACAGGTTGTCAGGCTTAGTGGTCATCCCAGTGAGACTGAGACATGTATTAGTTTATGTCCCCTTACTGTGACAAAATGCCTGACCAAAGCAGCTTAGGGGAGAAAAGGTTTGTTTTGGATCACAGTTCCAGAAGGAAGGCGTCCATCATAGAGAGGAAAACATGGCGACAACAGAGCAGTCGCAACAGCGGTAGCAGGAAGCTGGTTGGTCACATTTCATCTGCACACAGGAAGAGGGAGGATGGGAAGTGGGGTATAAGACTTCAAAGCCTGCTTCCAGCAAGGTTCCACCTTCTAAATGTCCCATAACCTTTCCAAAAGCAACAGCAGTTGATGGCTAAGTATTCAAACACCTGAGTCCATAGGGGGAAAAACAGAAGATATACTTTACCAAGTCTCATAGTTATGGAGTGAGAGTAAGTCCTACAGAGAAGGAAGGCAGGCTAGTTCCAGTGGGGAGTGGAATTTAGAGTGTTGGGAGACCCTGAGGAGAGGAAGGCAGTTTCTTCTTTGCAACCCACTTTTCAAGGACCTTGGAATTTTCAGAATGAAAAGAATCTAAGACCGGGGCCTCTTTATAGTCTTCTCAGCCACATCGTTCTCACTGTGGCAGCAGGAGCTCAGCGCTCATGTTCCTTAGTGCTGAGCTCAGAGAAACACCAGGCCTGGGGACTTGAGCACAGGAACCATGTTAGTCAAGTATTTAAAACCCCCTGGGCTTTCACACACTTCCCAACTTCCCAAAGCCAGCACGCTGAGCCTTTTACTCACTGTAAAATGCAAAGAAAGTAAAGCTTAACAGTGCATCCTTCTGAAAGAAGACATTGACTGGCAACCATCTTTGATACCTTCCTTGCCCTCAACCTGGAGAGCTAATCCATGAGTAATGCCTCATCATTCTACCTGTAAAATATCCACGAAGCAGTTCAGTTTTCCTTATCTGCACTGCCGCCACACTAACCTAGCCATCAGCATGCAGATGCAGCCACTGGACTCATCACTAATGAATTTTCCATGAGGTCTTTAGTCAAATCTTCACCCCGGCTTACTTCCCCAAATACCTCTCAGAATTAGTTTGTATTTTATCACTATACCCTATCTACACTGCACTTTTGAATATGTTTCTCATTCCTGTATTTTTCTTACCCCAGAGGTCATCTTTCAAACCAGATCTCTTTTGTCAGCTGCTATATGACAAATACAATCCAAATTTCACATTTTGGCTCCACAGTGGATGCCATGGCGTCATTACCATTTTACCATGCTATTGGTTATTTTTTCCTTATACCCACACTTAGACTGAAAACTCCACAAGAGCAAGAAGTATGCCTGCTTTGCTCCCTGTGAGATGTGAGCACTCATTGTACATCAAAGCTCTTGATCATGTGTCTTATATTGAAAAATGACTTTGAAAGTCTCTAGACAATATTATGTCTCTACAAATACAATGGAAAGATCCACACTTCCTATAGATAACTAAAAGATGAAGTAAAACGTGCATGTGTGCTGGGATTGACCTAGACTGTTTATAGGTTTTATGGTTGCAAATGTTAGAAACAGCCATTGAGACAAAACTGTTCTTATGGCTTTGGTGTCTCTTTTGAGGTTTTTATTGCTGCAATGAAACAGCATGACCCAAAAGCAAGTTGTGGAGGAAAGGGTTTATTGGACTTACACTTCTACATTGTAGTTCATCACTGAAGGGAGCCAGGACAGGAACTCAAACAGGGCAGGCACCTGGAGGCTGGGGCTGATACTGAGGACATGGAGGGTTTGCTCCCCATGGCTTGCTCAGTCTGCTTTCTTACAGAACCCAGTACTATTAGCCCAGGGATGACACTACCCACCATGGGCTTGGCCTTCCCCCATTGATCACTGATTGAGAAAATGCCTTACACCTGGATCTCATGGAGGTATTTCTTCAGCTAAGGCTTCTTCCTCTCTGACGACTAACCAGTTTGTGTCAAGTTGGCACACAAAACTAGCCAGTGCAGTGTCTGTGCTGGTTTTATAACAAATTGACACAGGATAGACTCATTTGGGAAGACAGAATCCCTGTTGAGGAAAAGCCCCCAGTAGTTGGCCTGTGGCTAGCCTATGGGGCTTTCTTGATTAATGATTGATGTAGGTGGGACCATCACACATGCCATCCATGGGTCCACTGTCTAGAATGATATAAGAAAGAAGGACGACCAAGCTCTAGGCAACAGGCCAGTAAGCATGTATTCCTCCGTGGTTTCTGCATCAGTTTCTTCCCTGAATTCCTTAGATGATGGACTGGAAGGTATAAGATGAAATAAACCCTCTCTTCTTCCAGTTGTCATGGTCATAGTCTTTTATCACAGCAGTAGAAACCCCAACTAAGCCAGAGTTCCTGGTTTGCTGGTGTTTTAAACCTAAATGTTATCTACCACTAACCCCTCTGCAATTGCCCAGGACTTGAAAGGGAAACCTGCTTTTTGTTTCCACATCAGAGCAAAGGTTTGTATTGCTAAATGCACTTTAAATCTATAATGGGACAGCTGTCATTGTCCAGGGCCCAGGTGTCTTTTTGTATTGTAAGAAAACTAATCCTTTGATTGCTTTTCTTCCTTTTTATCCTGACAACTTTACAGATTCTTAGATATTGATAATTCTTTACCTTCCAAACAAATTGACCCAAGAAACAGAGGAAAGAAGTTGTATCTTCCAATAAAATGCAATTGGTGCACAAACATCAAGAACCAGGATGATTAAAGATTAAATGAAGATTGAGTAACAAGTGATGTTTTATCCTGCAGGATCTGCACGCGCACACACACACACACACACACACACACACACACACACACACACACACACACATCCTTTCCTTTCTCTGAAACAGCCTGCTTCCAACCCACCCCACAATCCCTCCAATAATAAAGTATCTGCTACTCTCCTAATGGAGATTATATCCTTTCCTTATCCATTAGTGGAGCTCCCTGCTCTGAGCATTGTTTTTTTTTTTAACTTGCTCATATAATTATCTTTAGACTTTAAGCTTAGTGGAGTATTCATATTACGATTTGTGGGTAGATCCCTGGGTCTTAGTGCCAATACTCAGCATCGGCTAGCAGTAACACTTGCTAAAGCAATGCATCAGTAAACAAGTGAGCATTATCCTGATCTCAGTGCTAACAGCAAAGTGGGAGAGAATAACCAAGTAAGGAAACATACCATCCACTATCATGAATACATTTCTTAAAATGTCACAGGTGATGGCTTAAGCTGCTGTCAGAGTTTGTGTGTGTGTCCTCCTCTGTGTAGAGGGGGACAAAACCTGTCCATTTGATCACCTGTAGAGCAATATAAACTTGCCCTCACCATGTCTTCCCTTTGCTACTTTGTCTTATTTTCTGAGGATAGCACTTTTACTGACCCTAGAACTAACTGCTACAGTTAGACTGGTTGGAAAGCAAGGCCCTGGAACCTGAAGTTCTCTGTAGCATCAACTCCTGCTCTCGGGTTACAGACACGTGACACCTGTTCTAGCTTTTCTGTGGTTACTGAGGATCAAATGGAAGTCCTCCCACATATGCATCGAGGACTTGACGCAGTGAGTGAGCCACCTCCATCTCGTGTTGTCAGAGATTTCATCGCCATTATCTTCTTGCTGTTGTCACTTTAAGATGTATTTGGGTTTTGAATTGTGTTAGTCTGGCTCAGGATGATTTGTGTGTGACCGTGTGCATGTTTCTATGTTCTCCATGTGTGCAGTATACATGGGCATGCCCATGTATGTGAGGGTTTGCTCATCCGTACAAGCACGTGTGAAGGTCAGAGGCTGATATTGAGATGTCCTCTTCTGCTCTTCGTCATATATTTTTGAGATAGGCTCTCTTGCTGAACTTGGAGGTTGCTATTTCAGCTAGGCTGGCAGCCAGCAAATCCCCATGATCTGGCTATCTCTGCCCCTGATACTGCGGTTAGAGGTGAGTTCTGTCACATCCAGCTTTCATGTAGGTGCTGGAATCTGAACTCAGTTCTCATCCTTGTTCAGCAAGTATGTTACCCACAGAGTCATTTCTCTAGCTACACTGTTACTCATGCACTAGTTTGTTTATTTTGTGTAATGTGAGTTGAGTTGCGGTTGTAGGGTGTGTGTGTGTGTGTGTGTGTGTGTTTTCCTTGCTATGCCAATGTTATGATTGTACACGAGAAGACCAGAGGACAAGTTGCAGTTGTAGGAGTTGGTTCTCTCCTTTCACCACATAGTCCTAGAGATCAAACTCACTTTATCAGGCCTGGTGGCTGTGGTGATTTAAATGAAAATGGTCCCCAATAGGCTATTAGGAGGTGTGGCCTTGTTGGAGTGGGTGTGGCCTTGTTGGAGTAGGTGTGGCCTTGTTGGAGTAGGTGTGGCCTTATTGGAGTAGGTGTGGCCTTGTTGGAGGAAGTGTGTGTCATGGGGTGGAGCTGGCTTTGAGGTTTCAGATGCTCAAGCCAGGTCCCCTCAGTTTCATTCTCTCTTCCTGATGACAATGGACTAAACTTCTTAAACTGTAAGCTAGCCCCAATAAAATGTTTTCATTTGTAAGAGTTGCTGTGATCATGGTTATCTTCACAGTAATAGAAACCCTAACTAAGACAAAAGTATGTTACTGAAATCACATGGCACCTTACATGTGCTATTATGGAATATACTGTAGTAACTATACTAAACCATATAATATTTTGCAATTTATTATAGCATGCTATGCTATAATTATAACACATTGGTATGATACAAGTTAAAGTAGACTAAAGTAAAGTAATAGCAGGAAGGAGTGAAATTTAACTTTTTCTTTTCTTAGTTAAAATGATTGTGTGTTTAGTTGTGGTATTTTATTAAGAACTGGCCTTTGGGTTCATTCTGAGGTGTCATTACTTTCTTCACATTTTGTTTGCTTGTGTGGTGTTCTTGTTTGTTTCTTACAGTTAGGTTGGCTCTGAACTAAAATAATCCTCCTGTGTGAACATCTTTTTGATGAGTTTGTTGGCTCCAGGGCCAATCTCTTTAGCTTTTTAAATTTTTCTCATGTTCTGTTGAAGTCAGAAACAAATTTCACTAAAAAGAAAAACTAATAGATACAGTAAATCAAAAGTAACTAAAAAATATTTAAAGCAAACTACTAACAAACAGTGATAGTGCAGTATGGGCATAATGAGAAAGAGGATGGGGAGAAGGAGGGGGTCTTAGAGTGGTTAAGTTGGAAAGTTGTTCAAACACCAAATGTCTCCCAAAGAAGCCAGAGTCTCTCTGGCCTATGTCATCAGGGTCAGCTCTTGGGGCACGTGGTGAGATGGTGATGAGGTGCTTGTCCCTGGTTGGGATCTGCCATCCCTGTGGTCTTGGCTTTATAGCCAACAGCTTCTTTCTCTCCTTTCTCTTTGAGCCCACCTCTGAGGGGACAGAAGAAAATGCAATACAGAGAAAATGAAAAAAAAAAAAAAAGCAAGATGTGTGCAACCATTCCCTCTTGTGGTACCATACTTACATGTGGATGTTGGGAAATGTGAGCAGGTCATGTGTGATGGCTGAGGCTCTAGCAGGAGCTAAGGGCTGCTATCTGCCCAAATCAAGAGACAAGCTCTCCTTGGAAGGGACTCAGATAACAAAGGTTAAGAATGAGCTGTGCTGTTCCCTTGGCCTCCTGGTCATCTTTAAGTCAGCATTGTCAGAACATATTTGTGGCACCAAGGTCTATCCAGGAAAATAAAATCCTCTCATGTGCTCAAATTTATTGCCTACAAATAAGTAGCAATGATTATAAACAATATTTAACCCACAGGTACTATGCATTGAACATTATGCTAATGTTTTTACATACATTGACTTACTTAGTTCTCACAATGACTCATGAGGGTTTGTAGTATTTCCATTATTTAAATAGAGAAACAAACATAGGTTCAGTCAAGTTAAACTTGCTTTAAAACATAGTTTTAGTAAATAGTAGAAATGGCGTCTGGACTATTAATATTTCTGAGATATGTGTCAATTCATTTGAACCAGCATGAATTAGCATGAAGGTTAGCTTTGTTCTGTGGAGGAAAGGAAGAAAGGTGAACACCAGAACAATCTGAAATGTTAGAAGATTCTAGTTTAATTATAGTGTTGCCATTTATTTTATTTGTATGTCAATTTTAAAAAATTAGCTTTGGGGTTAGAGAGGTGGCTCAGCAGTTAAGAGCACTGGCTGTTCTTCCAGAGGTCCTGAGTTCAATTCCCAGCACCCACATGGTGGCTCACAACCATCTGTAACGAGATCTGGCGCCCTCTTCTGACCTTTGTACATAATAAATAAAATAAATCTAAAAAAAAAAAGCTTCATTCTCCAAGATTTACAGTGTTCTAATTTGCCAAATTTAAGAGACTATGCAACCTCTTAGAACACTCATGAATTGGCCACCTCTGCCACCACCACCACCACCATCATCAGCCATTGCAGCTATCATATATTTAGTATCTTCTCCCCTACCTGGAATTATTATACCCTTTCCTTAAAGCTTTTAGATTAAGTGGTGTCTGCAGGGTACCGCTCCACAACTCTCACTAATAATAGTAAATATTTACTGTATGCTTACTACACGCCAAGGGCTTTTAGTGCATTATCTCAATCAATCTTTACAACTACTGCCTGAGACAAATTCTAGTGTCATCTATAATTTATGGTTAGAAACAGAACACAACACTGCAAATTCCCTTGCTTTTCTCCTACCTACTACCCTGACTGCCAGCTGGCTTCCAAACTCCTAAAGGGCACCCATGAAAATAGCACGAATTGCTTGCCTATAATGTTCGCTCGAGGAGTCTGAAGCCAGATAGGTTTGGAACTGTCCAGTGTCTAGTGCTGCCGAGAACCTCGGCTGTTCAAAGGTATTTCCGGTTTGTTTTGCTCTAACTTCCTTTTCTTCGGGGGGGGGGGAGGTGGGGAGGCGGTCAATATCGCCAGGTCCTTTTCAGGAGACAAGTTGGAAAAACGGCGAAACCAAATGACCTGAGAACAAACTGGAACGCACGTAAAAGAATGTAACGGCACCTGGAGTATTGCAAGGTCCAGCAGTTTTGTTTTGTTTTAACAACCTTGAGTGGCATTGAGCAGAGGATGCAGAACTTTGGCGTGGTAACAGTCTCCCATCACCCCACATAATCTCATTTATGTTTTTTTCCAATAGAAAAATGTAATATGTTTCATCTAAAACATAGAAAATACAAACGTATGCTAAACTGTTTGGTGTATTTCAATGTATAACTTAAATTCAACTTTAGCTGTTCTTTCCCGGTGCCTTTTGCACCCTTGGCGCCTCTCAGACTACCTGAAGCTTACATTAGGAGAGACCAAGAGCATCTCAGAGACAGAGACTTGAGTTTTACTCCAGCCCCTGCAGCTTGCCTAGCTTCCTCTCCCCTCCCCCTTAGCTTGCCACTTGCAATTGGCCATTGCCATGGCAACCAGCAGCTGCCAGGCCGGCTGCCTCTACCGCAGCAGGGGTGGGGCTGTGGGGGTGGGGGAGGATAGGAGGAGCCTGAGGAGGTGTCTGCTGCAAGTTCCTGGCTGATTCTGAGCTCACACCATCCTCCGAGAGGGAGGAGGCTCAAGTGATGCTGCTGCTGCCGCCGCCGCCGCCTCTACTGCTGGTACTCTAGTGGAGCTGGAAAGGGTGGTTCCTATCGCACCATCGCCAACCAGAGAGGGAGGGGAAAAAAAAAAATCCCAGCAGCGGCTGCTGATGTTGGCTTCCGAGGCTGCATCCGACGCGGTCACAAGGAAAATGGATTCAGTTTGTAGCCCTCCCTCCTTCCAGCATCTTCTCCTGGTCTCAGCATGGTGAGTAGGAGGCCGAGGGGCTACCTTCCTCATCTATCTGGTTATTAAATGACTTGTGTATATATTTGTGGCCTAGACTTAAACAATGACTCGCGTCTCTCAGACTAGGAGGGGGGGTTGGGGGTGTGGAGACAGAGATGAGGATGGAGAGAGAGCAAGGTTGCTGGAGGAGAGAAGTGAGAGGCATCCTCTTGTGTTTTAGGGGGAAAAATGATGTTTTGATTTTTTTTTTTTAATCACAAACTGGCTCCGAATACCAACTGAACCACCAGATTCCCTTCCCCTCAAGCTTAGCAACAAAATCAGGGGGTGGAAAGGAGCTAGCAAGAAGAGGATGGAGTTGAAAGCAACCGTTTCGTTTGCAGGTCTCACAAACAGGGTTGGGCCTTCCCTCAAAAACACATTTGGTTTCTCAACCTTGTTGGCCTAATTATAAGGTGATTTTTGCTTATTTGCCCCAGTGCTAAGGTAGTCCCAGAATTAGGCATTCTCTAATTCATACTTTAACATATTCTTGTTGAAGAACCATTTCTGAGATCCAGAGTTCCTTTTTCAGGATGTATATTTATGTATATGTGAACATACACATCTACATACACACAATATGTATGTGCACATGTTACTTTGCAGGTGTGTAGCATTTATGGAGTGTATTTATATGCATAGCATGCTTGATTTACTATCGTTTTTTATGGGTTATTTATGCCTTTGCATTCTTGGAAGTAATGGCATGTTTTAGGAACCATGCTTCTGGTTTGTATTATTATTCATTGGCTTCATTTGGATTAATTTGACATTTATTCTTCTTATTGTCCCTTAGGTTCGTTCTGGCCAATTAGGACAGATGCCTATCGTTTGCTCTGTGTTAGAGAACTAGATGCCAATTCATAGTCTGGCTATTTTTAATTGGGTTTGTGAGCCTATGTTGAGGGCCCCGAATTAACAATAATGGGAAAGGGAGGTGGCTTGGAATATTACTTAGCATATTGCTTCTTCTCAAATAAATGTTGAATCGGCTTTCTTGACATCCTGACCTATCCTTTTCAAATCTGTATGGTGTGCCCCAGTGAGCACAGTTGAGCTGGCAGGTGAGAAGCATTCGCTCTATTTAATTGTGTTGATATTTGTTGCTCATTCCTTCAGTACCCACCACCATTTTATAGCTCTCTCTAATGTTCTGTCCTTGTATGTCTCCTATAAGTGATTAAGTAGGGAAGTAGCATGGTTTTAAAAACCTAAGTGTTCTCAAGGACCCCAGGCTAGCCATTTCCGAATTAGCCTGCTCATACAATGAAATGGACGAGAGCAGGCAAAGCTTGGCAGGAAGAAGTGGCTTGTAACTGAAATGGGGGCAATTGTAGTTTATACATGCTTACTGGTATCTGTTTGACCTTTTACTATGCTAAGGATTTAAGGCAGCTCAGGAGACTAAAGATGCCTGAGACTGGAACATACAGGGTTCCATTACCACCTCAGATAATGGATTTCATTGAACTAAAGCCAGAAAAATCCTTTCAGGTAAAAGTGTATTAGTAATATTACATGCATCAAATACATGTATTGTATCTACCAACCTTCCCACCATCGCTGCCATTGAGAATGTATCTTACAATGCAAAATAATAGATTCTTTTCATCTTAATCTTTCATTTTATTTTGCACACTTATCTCTAATTTATAATTTTTATGTCATTGGGATTTTAGTTTTATTTTCCTGAGAATTGTTTTATTTGGTTTATAAGTAGGAAAGATGCTAGTGACTCAATTTAATATGCTCATGTATTATATGTATTCACAAGTCTAAACTCTTGCTACCATGTGCCTAATTATAAGAACTATATAAAGTAGGTCAAGGAAGGAGGTACTGGGCTTGTATGTCATTGCAAAAAAATTTATAGCACATTTTACAGGGTATTATTAAAGAGAAATTTTGAGTTCCTAAAATAAAATTTCAAATGTCTACAGTAAACTTATAAAAGTTAAAACATGTAATAGCTGGACCTGTTTCATAAATGGAAAGCAGGTATCCTGGCGCTTTTGGTTTATTTCATTTCTACCTAATTTGGATGTGGTTTATGGATAAAGTTGGTACAGTTTTAACAGAAGTACATCACTGTAGGTCATGGCTTAGAAAACTCACTGTTGGTAAACTCAGTTATAGGGCCAGACCCTGTCTCTCTGTAGAAGGGCAAATGGACTAGAATTATTTAATCTGCTGGAGAAGAAATTGAGACATGGCCATCAATTGTTTCATATAAGTTTCTGCTTTTATGTACGACGTTGACAATTGCTGCATTTTAGAACCTAGAATATAATCAGTCGGCTTCAACTTCACAGAAAGTTCTTCACAATAAGTGTGGATAGCCTTGTGTGCTCTTCAGTCATCAAGGCTACCAGTTTATGGTCTAGATATGCACTTCTCTGGGATGGACTAGACTTCTTCCTAAAAGAATGAATAGCTTACTAGAATAAATTGTCCTTGGAATAATTCAGATAAGCTGTTTGACATTGGATACTTTGACATTTGTGGCTGTAGACTCCATTTTGTAATGTGTTTCTAATTGCCAAATCTGGATACTTTAAAAGAAAGTGATTGGTCGTCTATCTGGATTTTTTTTAATGTGGTCTTGACAGGATGTAGGGATTCGCCTGCGTCTTTCCTTACCAGCAACTTCACGCAGAGTAATGCCAAAGGATTGTATTAAATTGGTTCTCCGTTGTATTGCTGATTTTGAAGACTGTATATTTCTTAGTGGGGTCTAGATACAAAATAATTAAAGACTATCAAGTTGGTGTTAGAAAAAAATTGTATGAACACTATGTACAGTTTATTGGTTCAAGGTGTGTTTAAAGGGAGTATGGAAAAGTTAATTGCCTTTTGCTCAAAAAGTATCTTGAAATTACCACTCTTGTTGAAATATTAGACTTAAATATTTTTATTGTCATGTAAGCCTTTATTAAAACTTGATATAACTGAAATACGCATTTAGTTTACTGCTTTATCAAGTGATGTTGCAGTCTCTTCTAATGACCTCAGAACATCTATAATTTTGATTTCACACTGTGAGTCTCCTTCTGGGTGGCTGAAAGTTCATATTTGGATAGTAAAAATTACTTCCTATTTTCATTAATTCATACAAAGTTTAATGTTCTTTATTTTCTTAAAATAAGAGCCTAAAATAAAATAAAATTTATCTTGGAAGTTTCGGTATTAGTTAGCATTGAAGTAAATAAACTAGATTTATACTTGGTTTTCATTTAGAGAGATCAGTTACTCCCCCCATTTACATTTGCCTTTATTTTTCCATTAATTAAAATGTTTTTTTTCAAACAGAGTGAATTAATCAATTTACTAACAACTATTTGTAGAGCTCTTATCTGATTAGCAGAATTTGCATATACTAGCAACATAGAATTTCCTTGGAGGATATAAGATACACACACATGAAGCAGTTAATGATGATACAGTACAGTTACTACTCAAATTAGGAATATACCTTAAGTGTGTATAATCTTTTATACTTCTCAAAGTCACTTTAATTTTAAATGTCAATAGTTTATTGTGTCGGCAAAGGTTCTTTTTGTTGTCCTTTTGATTGTTTTTAATAAGTGAAAATGATTGAGGGAAGCTAAACTTGCCCAAGTTTGTGTTAGGGAAATTATCAAACAGGGGTTACATGCCAAATCTTAGGAGCCAGAATTTCATGTTAGAAAATTTAATAAATTAACTTGAAGATTTGGCTTATAATATAAAATACACTAAATCTGCACTGTGTGATTCATTTTATTTGGATTTAGATTTGAATATTCCAGGCACTCTAATTTGCTTTTGATGATACTGGTTCTACAAACAGGTTGAGTGTATATAGGGAATTTTCTAAAAGAACAAAAGATGCCACTAATATATTTTGGAGAAAAATCTGAGCTTTTTGATAAGTCACAGAAACACAGAGGCATTGCCAAGAGGAAG
Source organism: Peromyscus maniculatus bairdii (assembly GCF_049852395.1). Classification (NCBI taxonomy): domain Eukaryota; kingdom Metazoa; phylum Chordata; class Mammalia; order Rodentia; family Cricetidae; genus Peromyscus; species Peromyscus maniculatus. Next base: position 35,213,151 of record NC_134870.1, on the reverse strand, counting down.
TCAGACTTTCGCTAGACTAATATGCATTTATTTTATGACAAAGTGTTGTTTTGGTTTCTAACGACATAGAGATTGGGAAGTAGCATTGTTTTCCTTGCACTTGGGACCAAATTAAGATTCCCATGGGTCCTGGATCTTAAGAACAATTGTGCCATTTTGCTTATGTTTCTTTCTACCTACTTGTTCTTAAAATAAAAAATGGCAATCTATTATAAAAATAAATGATCCTAAGTTTGATAACTCTGGCATTTTCTTAGACAAACACTTTTATACATTTCAAAAATACCCAATGTCCAAAATTTACCTTAAAATATTCGTGTAAACATAAGTATATATGAATATATGTGTATATACATCTATGCATTTTTTTTTGTGAGATGGGGTCTTGCTACGTACTGCATGTTCACGTAGAACTTGCTATACAATCCAGGTTAGCTTTGAAATTGCTACCCTGAATGCAGGGTTGAATGCAGGTAATGGGGAAGAGTAATGAACGAGGATACAAAGCTGGATGTTTCCCAACTCTGTCATGGATATTTTGTTTTTGATGGTAGGTGAGTGCATAAAGCATACTTGATACCGAAAGTATAAAATTTAATGTAAATTTCCACAGCTGGTGTTCCAAAGGCCTATTTTAACTGCATAGACGTTTATTGAGTTGTATAGATTTCAAGTCTTGTTAATTGTGGTGTGTGATATTTTTATTTATTTCCAAGACTTTTTTCTAACAATAAAGTTTATAATTTTTTTAAAGTAAGAAATTGCTATCATCCTGGCACAGTAATCTGGGTTTTAGGATTATGGAAATCTGTCACATGGCTGACTTTTCTATTATTATTGTTGTTGTTGTTATTACTAATAATATGGCATGCATTTTATGTGACTGTTGTAATTCAGCTGTAGCCAAGTAGCAAATGGTGCTTCTTAAACTACAATTACTCTTTGGGAAAAGTACCCTTTGTGATGAATTAGCTGTAATAAAGCTGAGATCATTGCAATGAAGATATTCTATTTAAGACACATTTTACTAATACAATTAATTTTGTTTCTCAGTGATTTTGCTCACTTTAAAATTATACATCCTTGTTGTGGGTGGGGGAAATACAGGAACATATAAAAGGAAAATGAAAAAAAGTCTGTAATCTTACTATTAAGAAATAATTTTAATTTATAAATAACTTAACATAAGAGGATATTCACTTTCCATTTTTTCCAATATGTACATAGACACATATTCAGACATACAGTTTCACAAGTGAACCATACTCTAAGCATTGTTTTATGTTTCTTTTACTTTATATATGGTGGCCATCTTTTCATGTCACTTTTTGATAATTGAAATCTGCAGGACCCCCACACCCCATCCCTCCACCTCCCCCAACCCCCAGCACTTAGGAGTCATTATGCTTTGCTTTGAAATACTTATTGTGTAGGTAGGTCCTGCTTGATTTACAGCAGCTGTGAGGCAAGCATTATTCTAGGAAATACTAGCTCTATATCCTACCTGCCACTGGATCTTACAGTGGTGTTAAATTAACCTTGGTCATCTCTTGTCTTCTGCTAATGAATGAATGTTAAACCCAAGTCAGCGAAATAAATTCCTGCCTGATTCACTAGGAGATTCACAACGTGCAGGCATCAGCACCAATTAAAGAACAAAATATAGAAGAAATCTCTTTCAGAGTCACATTAATTTCTTCAGTATAATAGTGCTACATACCATAGCTTTAACCTCTGTGGCCAGTTCAAATGTTTTTTGGAAATAGATTCAAACAACATCCATCAGTTGTCACAGAGTTTCCAAACTAAACCAAGTCTCATAGTCATCATTTGGTTTTCACTGTGCTGGTGAAACGTATCTAAGCTTTCCAATGAAAGCTTGGTCATCTGACTGCCATCTTCCCCTCCACCCCCCCCCAAAAAAAAGAGTGGTTGAATCTTCCTATATTCAGAATTGAAATGTCAATGATCATTCCTCCCTCTAAACTTTGAGTCCCAATTGTATGTAGAACTGTTTGGACTTTTCCTGGGTATACCCTGGGTTGGTCCCTGCACACTGCTTCCTTTATTGTATAGAACAACCATTATAATTTTAGAAACAGTTGCTTTCCATTCATGAGAGTGTAAGCTTTCTGAGGGCAAAGGATTAAAATGTCATGTTTCCTGTTTAATAGCGTACTCTCTATCACTGATGTGTTCAGTAATGACTGGTAGATTAGACTAAGAAGCTGACAGACCAGTGGACTGACAGACTGGAGAGTGTCCTGAAAGGTCTTAGGCCTCTTATTTTAGAAGAAGTTTCTACTATGAAATCTTCAGAGCTTCATCTTGTTAATGTGACCTGTAGTGCTTGGGATGTTGCCCAGTGGAAAGCATTTGCTCAGCATGCGACAGGCCCTGGATTCATTCTCTAGTATTGCAAATAAATAATCTGTAAAAACAGAATAGGTTGTGTTCATATGAGCAATATTCTCAGGTTTCTGTTAAGACTTTGAAAGAGAAAATCAAACTTGTTAAATCTACAAAGCAGAACATTTAGAAATCCACCATGAAAGATTCTTTGCTATGTGATGTGATATTACAAAGCCCGTGAACACTTCAGTGGTTCCTTTTAGTTCCCTTTGAAAACTGAATATTAAGTTGCACATGACAGCATTAAGGCTATGCCTTTTAAATTGCTATGATTGATTAAAATAAGCTAGTAATTTAATTATTATTAGCAGCATCTACTGGTGTGATACACATTCACATTTCTTCAACTATTCTAGAAAGCCACTCAACTAAATTCACTAATTACAAACAAATTATTCTTTCATATCTATATTCAAAAAGCAAGTCAAGACAGAGATGTATGTTACAACATACATCTATAAAAGTAGCATGTGAAGTGAAATATGATGAGAGTGACCTGGAAGATATGGCTGTAGTTGGCCGACACGGAGACAGCCCATGCAGCCATTGGAACCACCCGTCTATATTGGTGGAAACCTGTCAGTACAGCAAACCTTCAGGAAAAGGGTAGGGTCCTTTTTGCTTTTTTCAGCATTTAAGGGTCACGATGTTTACTGTCATCTTTGTAACTCTGGACTTGAGTTATAGTTAAAATATAAACAACAAAAATAAAATCTAACGAAGTTTAGCTGACACTATCTGGTCAGAAAACAGCTCATTGCTATTGTTTTCAAGAACAAAATTTTACTGAGAGTATTATGTCTAATGAAGCCTGTGAGCATGTGCTTAAGGGAAAAAAGGTGATATTTTCGTCCTGCCTTCTGCTTCAAACTGGAAATATTCCCCTTGGAAACTACTTCTCAGCATAACCACATTACAAATGTAAACCCAGCAAATGTTTCTCACCCACGATCCTTATCTAGTTTTCCTGTGCAGAGTTTCATAGAGAGAAACACCTTCCAAAAAAAAAAGGGAATTCTTATTCTGTCGTCATCACTGATCCATACTCATGGCCATAAAATGAGTGTTAAGGTCAAAGATAACCAATTTGAACATATTATCCAAGACAGAAGAGTGCCAGGATTTTAATGTTAGAATACTGATGTAAACATTTAAACTTTAAAAATGAGTGTGACTCTGCAAAACCTAGGCTATGATGTCATTCTGCCAGTGAGTCCTTTCAAAACAAACCAATCAACAAGTGTGTGTGTGTGTGTGTGTGTGTGTGTGTGTGTGTGTGTGTGTGTATGAGAGAGAGGGGGGTGGGGCAGGGGTGGTGGTGTCAGGATGTGTTTGGGCTCAGTACCTTATATATGGGAGATCAGTACCTAACCACTGAGCTGCATGCATCCTTGGCCCTTGACAATTACTTTATATATAATGATAACAAATGGGGATTTATTAAAAGTCTGTTCAGTGAGTTCCCATGGGAATTCACAACTTTTGGATTTAGCTAGCCAGCACTGACAAGAAAGAGAAAGGATTTGGATATTTTAAAAATGAATATGATAGACTCCAACCTCCACTACTCTTGGAGTCCCTAAATAATTCTGCTTATGAAAACGGATGCTCTGAAATTACTGGTATTTCACCAACATCTGTTTTGATGTAGTGACCCACTAATAAAAGGCCAAAAACCACTCAGCTCTGCTGCCTTCTTTATCTACTTAGCATAGTTTAAATGGTAGTTAATAAACCACAAAGTGGACTTTGTGTGTTCGAGGATACTTGAGTGTCCTCTCTATTTGAGGAGACTTTTGATTTTCACTTTTATTTGGTTTCTTTCTCTTTTGTAATGCTTGGTGTCAAGCAAAGTTCCTTTCACCTGTTAAATGATATTCTACTACTGAGCATTACTTTAAGCCTTGGCCTCCTCTTACTTTGAAAGAACTTCATTTAAGAAGATCATATGTAACATTTAGAATTTACAGTGTTTGGATTCAGATGGCCAAACAAATTAAAAAACAAAACCTGGATTTTAAACATGGAGTTAGCAAAGCTGTCCCCCTGATTAATTTTCCATAGAAGGAATGATTTGCCTCTTGCTGTCTTCTTAGCTACATGGTCTACATTTTACATCTACATGCAATGCTACACTCAGAAATGAGAAGGAGAGCATCACCATGCAGCAAAGGATATAGATCCTTTATGACCTTCATGTTTTTATCCTGTTTCGGTTTGAAAGGGCTCATTGTCCAAAGTCACGTTAGATACACACCTGGTTTGCTCTAAGGTGCATATATTGTTGAGTACACATATACTGTTTTCTTTTTCTGGATGGTGGCATATGCTTTTCTGTTTTTCTATTTATAGAGTAGGACTAGTAAGCCTAGATGACTTAGCCAAAGACGCTGAAAGGTAGCGAGGAGGTAAGGTGTGTGTGTGTCTCCAGTCAACTGCTGGTCTTCTGCTTCTTAAACTTTCACTCCTGTCTGTATAGTTTGAAACCTTGGCTATTTCGATTTATTTTGTATAATCCTCTTGCTTTGGAACAGTCTTTGACTATATAGCCAGCTGTAATCTAAGTGGAATTGATCCACTCTTGGTTCACGTGGTGCCATTGCAAACCACATCCTCAATGTGCTTAGATGTCCTGTGACTATAGAAAGGACATTTTGATGTCACTGATGAGAGCAAAGAGTGCATTGCTGAGGAGATGGGCTTCTTACAAAGATGACCTTTCCCCAGTTCTCTCTCAAGATTGTTTCAGACTCAGTATTGACTCAACTTCTCTCTCTGCAAGAAGAAAGAGATCTGCACTTTAGAAAACTCTGGGTAATTCAAGTAAATCAATTCACTGCAATAGCAGTTGAGGGTAGCTATGGCCCTCTTATTAACAAACATAGCGGGCATGCTCTAACTATAATAAATACTAACAGGAAAATTACTTCTTTCCTATAAGTTACTCAAATTTGGAGGAAAAGCCTTAAATTTGTTGAGTATTTTCTTCTTTTTGACTTTGTGCACAATGTTTGTTTTCATGTTTTAAAAACTTATTTGCAGTGTATACTAATCAGGTCTACAGGTCTACAGGGCAAATTAATTATGACCTATAACAATAGCAATTTAGTTGAGCTATCTAAATATCATGTTGTACAAAAATGAAAATGTTTAAGGATATTTAGGAAAACATGTAAAACATAACTTTTAAGCTTAAAATTTAATTTAAAAATCAAAAGGTAGAATTTAATCCCAGTTTTGTAAAGGAGAAATTACACACACACACACACACACACACACACACACACACACACACACACACACACACCCCACATAATAAAAACCAAATAATATAAATAAAAATGTTAACAGGAATTAATTGTTGGTGATAAGTTAATTAGAATTTTTTCACTTGTGTTTTCTATGACTTTTAAATATTATAAAGGAAAGAGTCTATCACTAAAGCATATAAAGTTTGTAAAAAAGTTGTCTGAATAAAACAACTTTTCAGGAATTGTGGAAGACGAACATTTCCACTCTTCCTAGATCACAGGTTTCCAACCTGGTCCCCAAAGAAAACCACAGTGTTCTGATGAGCCATAGAGAACAGAAGGCGGGATCCAGATCTCCATGGTGTCATCCACATGGTGTCATCCTACAGTTTTCAGGAAAAAGATCCTATCTCCAACAAAGTTTCAATCCCAGTGTTATTCCATGTGTCAAAATATTAAACTTCTTCAAAACTGAAGCTCTGATTTTTGTTCAGCTTTCAGTCTCTTTTTTATTAGTGTGAGGGTCATGATTTTTTTTTTTTGTTCGAAGTAGTTATTATAACCCTGGGAATAAAAATCTTAGTGTAACTCAGTAAGGCTCAGTTAAAACCCAATTTTATGTGTTTTTAAAAACATGTATTTTCATTATGTGAATGCCCCCCCCCCCGTGTGTGTGTGTGTGTGTGTGTGTGTGTGTGCATTCAAATCATTTGTGCATTTAACATGTTTTAATCTGGGAAACTAGAAATGGACTGCTGGTACAGGGTGAAGGGAAAGATTTTGGAAGGGGGAATAGTAGGATGTAGGTGAAACCAAAGTAGAGATGGGGTGCACTGAGGGCAGCAGGCTCAAACACATAGCAGAGTGGGGAAGATGGAGAAATGAGCCAGGGAAAGGCTCAGCCAAAACGAAGTGTGCATGAGGAGGTTACTTGGAAGCCTGCGATCTTGCAATCCGAGAAAAACATTTAAGAGGATATGGTAGAACAGAACATGACCTGAAAGAACAGGGAGAGAATACTAGTTAAGTGGTTATGGGAGGGGGGGGGCTGACATAAGGGGTAAGGGACGGGTAACCAAAACTAAGGATGTATGAAGAAGCCATATAAGGCTTTACTAGTTCTTAAGCTAATTACAAAATCATACAGGAGTTTGAACCGAAGTATCCCACATCAGTGAACCATGCTGCTCCTAGAAGACATGAGTTGATTAAATGAAAATCTCAGCAACAGTCATGGGTTACCTCCCTAGGAATCATTGGCCAGGGAGGCCACAGAGGCATCCAAAATAATGCAGGCCATTGTCATTGCTCTAGGTTGTGCCCCACAGTTAGGTGGTAAGACCTTGAAGCCGGAGACCACATATTTTGTTGGCAAGACACAGAGAGATCAACCTTTAGCTGACCAGGAACCCATTCCGTTTGTTCAGACTTTATAGTGCTGGAAGGTAGTATGCAGGCAGAAGCAGGAGAAAAGACATGAGTGCTCTTATCCATCAGCTCCATCCCACGAGCTGTAATTTCCACCTGCTAGGCAGGAGGTACTCACTGCTGCAACTGTAGCAAGACTTTATGGGCTCAACCCACCACCGTTTTTTCTAATTGGATTTAAGGTTTCTCCCACGGGAGTGAATTCATGCCCAGTACTATAAACATTGTCAAAAAACCATGGCTAGGTAAGCCATATGCTCTAAGGAAGAACCTATTGGTATTGGTTTTCTAGACAGGCACGTTTTTGAACTAAATATCTGTGTTTATATCCATGGACTTGGGCTGTTCTTAATGTGGGCCAGAGAAGCTTAACAGACAGTGGTCAATGCAAGGATGCAGCACTGTGTAAAGTATGGTGAAGATGTGACTGGGAGTTCCCAGCCCTAGCTGGGACATCTCTATCAACCCACCACCACACAGCTCAGGAAACATGAAGAAGGAGAGGCAGAAAGAATGCAAGTGTACTGTGGTAGAATCAGCATTTTTTTAACTCTTCACTTGCCTAGTAAACCTGTTCAGTTATGAACAAGGACGTATTTGAACATTTTCAACTCACAGAATTTTAAAATATTCTTTCAACTAAATTTAAATGGGTGTTCTCTAGACCTCCGCTCCTGGTTTATAACACATACAGAAATGGAATCTAAAAATGATCCTAGCACCTAGCACTGCGTTCTCAGCTAGGTGCACTTGTGGGGGAGTAAGGAATGAATGGGGAACCTGCAAGGATGATTCAGTCTCCAGCATCCAAGTACAACAAGCAGAAAGCATTTAGGCACCGAAATGAAGAGACCTGGATGCCTTTATCAGAACACGGGCACATCTGCAAATTAGTCATGGAGAATGAAAATATAACACAAGGAAGCGAGGTGAGGAGCAACCATCAAGGCCTGTGAATAAAGGCAGCATGAATTTGTTAAGATTCTATTTACTGGCCTACGTGGGGAGAGGGATTGTAAACTATCTTGCCTTAACATTAACATAGGATGGGACAGCTACCCAGAATCAAGTCACAAATGGCCATTATTCAGGAAACCAATGCAGAATGTGGTGTTTAAAATAAAGCAGAATGACAGGCTTTCCATGTTCTGAATCTCAGTATATGTAAAGCACTGTCACATGACTGTGCTGGGAGACACTCTGTAAGACTGAGATAAGCTTGACTCTCACACCCTGCAAGGAAAACTATGGAATGGCTCTCTCTAAAGTTACTTCCCATTTGAACCCTGACTTGAATATGAATCTAGTGAGAACACATGAACAGTAAATATCAGAAAGCACATTGAATACATCGATTCCAGTCACAGCCAAGGGACTCTTTCATTATTATTTGTTTTCTTCATTTAACACAGAAAGCATGACCCAGAAAGTGAGAGAAAATGGAAACCCAGAGGGAAAAGGGTCACTGAGTATTTAATAAGAATATTGATCCTGACTCTTGCTCTACCTTACTGATTTTTCTTCTTTGAGTTATGATTGTCAGCTCCCCAAACTCAGTTTTAAATAATATGCACCTCTTTTTCTGTCTTTCTCTAAATAACTATGAAGCAGAAGTCTGTAAAGCCAAATTAAATTTCTTAAACTCCTTATTTCTGCTTAAACTAAAAAGTAAATGTTGGGTTAGAGTATATACACGCTTCTTCTAACTGTAAAGGTCTGTTTGTAGCTTTGTAAATGTCCAGCACAATTTCTGACTGTCCTTTGTCTTAAATAGATCATTCTCATGATAATGAAATAGTACTAGATTTTTATCTTTCAAAATGTGTGTGTGTGTGTGTGTGCGCGCGCGCACGCGCGCGCGCGCGTTAGGGTGGGGAGAGACAGACAGCAGGGGGAGGAAGGAGAAAAAGGTGGAGGAAAAGGGAAGAGGGACACATGGAGGAGAGAGAAAGAGGAAAAGGGAGAGGGAGAGAGAGAGAAGGAAGCAGAGACAGACAAAAAGAGACAGAAGAGGCAGAAAGAGTGGATATTGCCATTCAGTTGAGCAAACAAGATATTAACCACACCCAACAATGCAGATCCCAGACTAATTAGTCAATGCTGTGCTGCAAAGGAACTGAGCTTCTTTCTCCCCCTTAACACAGATACCACATCCTCGCACAAGGTAAATGACATGTTGGCAGAAACGCAGATGTCTTATCAAGCTTACTTAAGAGTTTACAGGAGAACATATTGAAGGCTTTGCACTCAACCTTGTGTACCTGTCATAAATGCAGCCCCAAAGGAAAGTGCATCCCCTGCCCTGCAGAATATTTGTGCTTGCACCTTCAAAGAATTACGGCCCAGCTTTCTTTTTTTAGAGGCCAGGTGGGAAGCCAGCTTAGCCATATGTGTGATATTTTAATCAAAGTATGGGCATCGCTCTGCCTGCATGAACACATTAAAGGGTATGTTTATCCCCCTCCTTCTCTCACTTCTCTGGACATGCATTAAGGTCATATTCAGAAGTAGAATGTCTTTTAGGACCAGAGCCCCTTGGCTTGACAAGGGTCCTGTCCCTGTGGCTGTGGCTGAGGTACCACGTTCTGTTCAGGTGATATTTTCCACCTGGAGCAATGTGATGGTACAAGGGCACCATAGGGATTCCTCGATCCTGGGAAGCTAGCTGGGTGACATGAGCAGACAGCCTGTCCATTCTGCTTGTTGTTTTTGTTTTGTTTGTTTTGCCTCTTTTTAGTTGTGAAAAGACATAAATAAAAGACACTGCTTCATTTTTTTTTTATTTTAAACATTTCATTCTGAGAAGCGAAGAAAGGATTTAAAATTGTGCATGGAGGATCTCCTGATTCATTGCTTTCAAACATTTGACAGATTGGCTAGGGGACTGAAAAATCTCTGAGTCTTCCATAATAATGTGCCCTATTATTTTTCCTGCTTTTCCTCCAGCGACTGTGATTTTCTGTGGGGCAGACTTATTCTCCCATTAGCCTACAGTCTCCTTGAAGGAAGTAAGGTGGGAGGGTGCAGAAGAAAAGAAAAGGGAAATGTCGTTCCGAGGAACTGATCAGAGCCTGAAGATGGTTCAAAATACACATTAATTTACTCCCTCCATTTGTAATGTGCAGCTGGGCTCGCTACAGCGCTTGTGCCGGTGAGACGCCATCACTGAGGGGTGTGTGCTGTGGATGTCTCAAAGACTATCACAGTGCAAACGTTGGTGACTGATGAAAATGCTTAGAATGCCTTGAGTACAAGTGTAGGTTTGAAAACACTGTGCTCACTTAAAATGCACTTACCTGTGCAAGGAGAAGAAACACAGAAAAGAAAAGAAAAAAAAAATTCAGGTGGTAGAAATTTGAATTTTGTTTTTTGAGGTTATTTTTCCTTATGACCCATGCTTCTGAAATTGTTCCTAGTGTATGTATATTACACGGTTATTAAGGAAAAGAACAGACCAGAAAGAACTTTTAAAGATGGCTTTAACTGAGCATCCTTGAAAGGTCTGTGTGGATACTGGGAACATTAAGTTGAATGGTATTTTTTGTTGTTATTTCTGTTCCTTCAGCCCTTTAGAATTAGGTGTGAATTAGGATAATGATCATTCATAAATGTACCAGCCAAATGAGGTCCAGCAGCAGCACTGCCCTCTCAGAATTAAAGGTGTGAAAATTCTGAAGGAAAAGCCACGGGGTGAGACCAAGGGGACCATAGAGATTGTGTCATCGAAATCAATAGGAAAGAGCAGGCTTTCTTGATGCTCTTCCTTGTGAATCATCACACAGATTAATATTGGGGTCACTTTTTTTTATTAAAAGGTGACTAGTTGGCTTATGTTAATATCTTTTTCTTCATTTCCAAATGAATTCTGATAAGCCATTATTGTCGTCTCTTAGCACATATTCACACTGCAGTCTTTCTTAGTCACTCTAGCTATTTTCTGGTGCTTCTATTATGAGCACAAATCGCTTTCCCAATAAAGGCCTATTTGAATGTCTACTTAAAATGTGTCTGCCTATGCAGAGAGAAGAGGAGGTGAGTAATTTCATTTTTCTTTTGTATCATTCACTATCAGGGCCATTTTTGAATATTGGCTCCCTTATCCTGCCCTCACCCTGCCCATTTTCAACTTCTCCTCACTTCCACCACCTTCTTCTGAATCACTTACCTCAGACGCCTGGTATCTGCGACCACACAATTAGAAGAACGCCTCCCTGGCAGAGCAGTCTAGCCCACTCAGATGTCCTCCGGTCTGAACTCCTGTGATATTCAGTGCACACTTGTTCTTCTCATCTGTATTGGAAGGCTCCTGGAGGAATGGACATTTCTCTTCCTGCTTCCCAGGGTGCACGGAAGCCCACCTGAGGAGTGGACCCTGCGTGCCACACACTCTGCTCTGTGTTTTTCATTCAAGGTGGCTGGAACGTTATCAGAGGGGCTTGATACATTCCCTATACTGCACAGCTGGTTACAACCAGACATTTCTGTCTCCTTTTCATCCTTCGGTGGCATCTGGTGGCTCCGTAACAATTTTATCTAACTTTCTACACTCCCTTGCTCTTGTATTGTTTCCCATGACTGTGGTGACAACTCAGTGCATTAAATATTAAATCCAAGCAAACCTTGCTTTGGAGTGAGTGCCCTTCCTTGTTCAGGCTAAGAGATCCTCCTTCTCTTGATACCTTTCCTGTGCTATTTTCCCGCTCATCAAAGGGTCCCATACACTAATCTTGCCCTGCCACAGGAACCATGCTAAGTTCTCTTCATTTCTTAAGGACAAATATACTTTTTCTCTATTTCACTTGGAGATTGCCATCTACTTTGAAATTAAAATATGCACCCAGTATTGGAGAATGAATTCCAGCACAAAGCGAGCGGTAGAGCAAGCAGTGATGGTGTATTTAATTTCCTGCAGTGCCCCTAGGCCATAAAGCAACCTAACATCAGCAGGAGACAGCACCAGGGACTAGTTTGCAGGGGTCAGAGGGATGCTGGGTAGGAAAAGGACCTTATTCATCTGTGTTAGCTTGGAAGAAAGAAGACCCCTGGAGTCCCCAGATTAACCTGCCTGTTCCTCCTCCCAGGCCTTGGTGCTGCCATATTTCTGCTTGTCAGTGGAATGAGCTGGATTTCATTTTCAGATGGAGTCATCTGGATTTCAGATAATGCAGTGATACAGTGTGATCAGCTGAAAGAGAATCACTCAAGAGTGCAGATAGCGAAGATGTGCATTACCTGAGCTAGTCACCCCGCGCCTTCTTCTCAGCGCTCTTGTTTGCTCTGTGGATTCACATGGAACTCAAGAGCAAACAAACCAGCTGCTATAGCCAGAGGCCTGAAATATGTATGCTCCCTTGTCATTGACAGCTAAGAGGTAACAGTCACAGCTAAGGAGGAATTTCAGCTTAGAGAGAATTTCTCCATTTGTCTCTCTGTCTCAGTCTCTCTCTGTGCCTGTCTCTGTCTCTGTCTCTCTGTCTCTGTCTCTCTGTCTCTCTCTCTCTCTCTCTCTCTCTCACACACACACACACACACACACACACACACACACACACACACACACACACACCATGCCTTAAAAATGTCTGTGTCTTTATTCTCACATGCTATGTACTAGCAGTTTATATCTTCGGACTGGCTGTGGATATGAACTTGTTTGTTGTTTTCAAAAGGCTTATAGTGACACACTTCTTTGGCCTAGGAATTACCCTGTTAGGACTGCACTCCAAGAAAATAGTTGAGTGAAAAATCACTTTATGATTATCGCCCATATGATCTATAGGATCAGAAGGCTGCAAAGATATTGAGGCGCTCATGCCCAGTATGACTTCTTATTTAGAGATGGAGTCCTGCGAGAAATAGCTAAGCTTCACTGAGGGCATAAAGTACTCATCTAATGTGGCAGGCATCATTTCAAGAAGGGGCCCCAGAGATAAGCACACACATGGAAGGAGCCCCATAGGAACTCAGTGAGAAGGATGACTTCTGAAAGTCCAGGATGAAAACCACAGGAGAAACCTGCTGTCACTTTTATCTTGCATTTAAATTGTTATATTAGTGTTCACAAACGAACCATCGGAAGAAAAAGCAAAGATGAGAATGCAATCTCATGATGGAATTATAGGACACAAGGATCTATATTAGTCAAAGTTTGCTACATTACAAAAGGAGATGTATAATGTACATCTTACATGATAAAGGCACAGTAGTCTGACAATGGCCACCAACACACTGGAGAGACAAAGAACTGGTTCTAAATCCAGAAAGTGGAATTCCTTTGCCATCTAAACCCAGTGTCCAAAGCGTGGAGCTGCCATGCTGTTGACTTCCCATTGAAGAGCTGATGGAAAAGCTGGAAACAGCAGCAATAGAACAGCTAGGTGGTGCTTCCAAATAGAGGGACCCTTGCCTGTCCCTCTGCTGCAGGCACACTTCACTCTTCATCCCGTCACTTTGCCCATTTGTGAGCTGCCCCCCCCACCAGCCCTACATGCCAGTCCTCTCTGGAAACACCCCCCAGATACAGAGTTGTGTGACACCTGTCCTAGGCATCCTTAAATGAAATCAAGTTATACCTGAGTTCTGCTTTCACAGGCTCTGTACAATGCTTATTGATATATAGAAAGTAATCCCAACAGGCTTCAGATGCAGAATGGGAAAATGCAAAAGAACTAATTTTTTTAATCAAACTCTGTGTGTCTATGTATGCAGTGCTAAGTATGACATTTCAAAACTTTCTTAATCTGATTTTATTGTTGCCACCCTCTGTGTGTGTGTGTGTGTGTGTGTGTGTGTGTGTGTGTGTGTGTGTGTTGCATGTTGGCCAGCATGGAAGCCGGAGATTGATGTTTTGACATCCTTCATCAGTGTCTGTTACCTCTCTGCCTTTGTTTTTTGTCCTGAAGCAGGGTTTTTCACTGAACTTGGAATGCCCCATATCAGCTAAATTGCCTGACTAGTACAGCCACATTCACCTCCCAGCAGAGGTTATAAGCAGATACCACAGTATTTGCAATGGACATTTATGTAGGTGCTGGAATCTGAATTCAAGTCTTCAGGCTCACCCAGAAAATTAGGATGTTCCTTCCTTTCTTTATAAGTTTGTCTGTAAAGCTTTTTTTTTTAAATGAACATGAGTTATTTTGGGAAATATCCATATGATACGTGTATTTTAATCTCATGCTTTAAAATGCATTTGAAATAGAATAACACTTATCCAGATTATGACCTTTTAAAAGTCTGCAGCTACTAGCATCTTAAAAACACATACCTATACTGTCATTAAGTAAAGCATTTTCATTATCCTTATAGCTTAATCTATTTTCATTCTCACAGTGGAAATTTTCCCTTTTGACACCACTTGGCACATGGAACATGTAACCTCTTTATTGTTTCTAAAACCTTTCTTCTTAAAAAAAGGTTTAATTTTTGTTATTTGTTTTTTGGCTCTTTTGGGGGGCCCTCCACCCAACTCCCAAAAAAATCACACATGGAGGCTTATTCTTACTTATGAATGCCCGGCCTTAGCTTGGCTTGTTTCATGCCAGCTTTCCTTAACTTAAATGATCTCATCTACCTTTTGCCTCTGGGCTTTTCCCGTTCTCTTACTTCTGTAAATCATACTCTTACTCCATGGCTTGTGTGTAGCTGGGTAGCTGATCCCTTCCTCCTCCTTCTCTGGCTCCTTGATCTCCTTCTTCCAGATTTTTCTTTTTCTAAATTCTCTCTGTCTGCCAGTCCCACCTATCCTTTCTCCTGCCTTGCTATTGGCCATTCAGTTCTTTATTAGACCCATCAGGTGTTTTACATAGGCACAGTAACACAGCTTTACAGAATTAAACAAATACAATGTAAACAAAAGTAACACAGCTTAAAATAATATTCTGTAACAAAGTTTTATTACTTTTAATTGTGTGCATGTATGTATGTCTCAGGCAGTATTTCTCAACCTGTGAGTTGTGACTTTTTTGACAAATCTCTATGTCCAAAAATATTGACATTAAGATTCATAATGGTAGCAAAAATTACAGTTATGAAGTATAGCAATAAAAATAATTTTACCGTTGGGGGTCGCCACAACATAAGGAACAGAAAGTTGTAAGCCTCTTGTCACGGGTACTAGAAAATGAACGAGGGTCCCCTGTAAGAGCTGTAAGTACTCATAACCATTGTATCGTCTCTGCAGTGATGAGAATGCACACTTCCCTTCCTTCCTTCCTTCCTTCCTTCCTTCCTTCCTTCCTTCCTTCCTTCCTTCCTTCCTTCCTTCCTTTTTTCTTTCCTTCTTTCCTTCCTTCCTTCATCTTTTATCATTGTTAAAAGAACATCTTTACCTATGCATTAAAAAATAACCTTCCTGTTAATTGTCTTCCTGGGATTATTTACCCAGTGATGGAAGACAGATCAAGCAGAGTTATAAGACCCCCTGTAACCCTTAAAATGTGTTGCTTTTCTCCTTATCTTTAGAGACCTGTATCACTGAAAATGCAAGGAAGAGGTGTAAAGAGAGAAAGCTTTCCAAGAGCAATAGAGCAGACTGTAAGTAAGTCAGAAGGGACAAGTTTCTGTTACCATGTAGGTCAGTGGTAGAGTCATTACCATGGCAACTTAAACAGTGTATCAGAGCTGAAGATGTAGCTCGGTGATATAGTACTTGCCTAGCTTTTACAGAGTCCTAAATTTGATGTTCAGCACCACCTAAAAGAACACACACACACACACACACACAATATGAAATACACACCCCATAGATTACATTCTTGGGACCTTTGTTCTGTCATGTTTTTAGTTTTTGCATATATAGACTTTTGCTATGTTCTAATGAGGTTGTTATCACATAAAATTCTAACATATTTGGATTCTATTATGTTGAAATTTTCTTTGTGTTGTAGTTTGCTTCCTATTGCTGTGATAAAACACTGACCAAAACCAATCTGGGGAGGAAAGGGTTTATTCCGTTTGTATTCCCCCACCACAATACATCTTTAAGGGAAGCAGGGGCAGGAATTCAAGTCAGGAACACAGAGGCAGGAACTGAAGCAGAGATCATAGAGGAGTGTTCCTTACTGGCTTGCTCCTCAGGCTCCCTCAGCCTGCTTTCTTATACAACTCAAGGCCACCTGCCCAGGAGTGGCACTACCCACAGCAATTTGTTGTCCCACATTGTCATCAATCAAGAAAATGCCCCAGAAACATACCAATCTGATGGAGACAATTTCCTCATTGAGATCTCCTTTTTCCAGATGACTCTAGCTTCTGTCAAGCTGAAAACAAAAACAAAAACAAAAACAGAAACAAAAAACAAAAAAACAAACCAAACCACACCAAAACAAAACAAAACAAAACAAAAACAAAAACAAAAAAAAAACTAACCAGCAGTTATTTACTGTTTCTATAATTTCAATGTTTGAAAGTTATTGACCGTTCAAAGATCTGGTAGTCCATTGCAACCTGGAACCTCTTTTGACATACAGCACATAGTAAAGGTTACTTAAGTTTTTCAGAATCTTTTTCTTTGCTCCATCTCATATTAAATTTATACTGTCGAAGAAGTTATTTTTACCTCTCCTTAAATTAGATTTCATTTACATCTTAGCAATTACTCACTGCGCCTCCCATTACAGATAGAAATTAGCTAAATAGTTTAATTGTTATACTGCCATGAACTTTTCTATAATGACTTAGATAAAGTTGTAAAATTGGAAACCAGTGGGTGACGGTCTGATTATCCCAGCACTTCCCTGCTCTCATTAGTGGTCTAGTAGCATCGTCGTTGGAGACAGTAAGTATCAGGACCTTTATTCTTTCTGAAACCTATAAAGCTGTTTGTTAATGTACCTACTTTACCTAAATTCCATGATCAACAATTTTAATGGATAAATTTGCTTTTCTTTTAAGTTAAAAAAAAATATAGTATAGTTTATCTTTGAGTTTTAAAAATTCTGGGTGATATTTCCTACCTAAGAACAAATTAATATTTGTATTCATACTTGATATATTTGCAAAAACAAACAAACAAAAGCAGACCCTTTGGATTGAAGCAAATCCCATTTTTTTTTTCAAAATCTCCAATGAGTCTTTATTAAAAGTAATTAGAATAAATCAATGCATTTGTGGGCTAGTGCTGAGCCTTGGATATAAGTCTACTACCACCACGGGATTCTAAAAAAATTGCTACCAACATAAATTAATGTGTTGAATTCTTACTGTAGGCCTAGCATACAACTAAATGCCCCCAATTATTATCTCTCTTGGTTTCTACGGTTTCTCTGGCAGGCAGGTATTCTAGATATTATTCTAATCAGTCACTTCCCTGTAGGCAAAATTTTTGTCCCATCAGCCAGTTCCCAAATAAGCACACAGATACTTATTATTAATCATAAATGCTCGGCTGATAGCTCAGGTTGTCACTAACTAGCTCTTATAACTTAAATTAACCCATATTTCTTATCTACACTCTACCACATGACTCAGTATCTTTTCTCAGTAATCTCATCAGTACCTTTTCTCTGCATCTCCTCGTCACTCCTAAGAATCTTCCTCTTTTTTTGTGCTCTTTTGGTCTGCTGGTCCCACCTAACCTCTGCCTGTCCAGCTATTGGCCAGTCAGCTTCTTTATTAAACCCATCACAGTGACATATATTCACACAGTGTACAGGAATACTTCACACTTCTCAGATGAGCAGTCAGGGTCTGGGGAGCACACAGCTAGGTTCAGGTTAAGGGGCCAGAGCCAGGATTCACACCCAGGCCCATGCGATTCAGTCTGGATACTAACCATCCCTAACTGAGCTGATTTGAACAGATCTCTTACTTTGAAAAAAGCTAGAGTTTCCCAAAGGTTTTTCTCTAGATTTGTGTGCAAAAATCAGAACTAACTTCAATCCTCTGGGTGGAAAGGTGGTCTTTTAATGCAACACAGATGTTGTTCCATTCCTCCCCAGGTGATGGAAGGAGCTTCATTTGTGATGAATTCCTCCCTCAGTACACCTCACCAGAGAAAAGGTCCATGGAGAGTTAGCACTGTTTATCACAGGCGCATCTCTGGCTTCTGGGTTCTGCATTTGTGGTAGATTCGTTTCTTTCATGGTGAATAAGCGTCCATTCACAGGAACTCTCTTAGTCCAGAAGACCCAGTCTCCTTTAAACAAACAATGTAAATTATGTGAAAGGGTGGAAACAAAATCAAAAAACTTCAAAGCATTTATTGAGCACCTACTGAAAATATGATGGTATCTAGCCGCTCCTGGGACACAGGAAGTGCAGTGCTCTGTAACC